>NC_134826.1:125475608-125524039 GCF_004210375.1 Tachypleus tridentatus | reverse complement strand
TATATATAATCTTAAATAAATTGATTAGAATATGGGAACAAATACGTAACGCTACTATGAAGAAGTGGAAATAGGTATTGAGAAATATCTTTAAAATATTATATCATTGTATTCTTTGTTCTAGAATAATAATTAAGTTATTTTCATGTATCATATCAACAAGAAAACTAAAACTTTTCGTACTTTATTCGTAAACTAATTCCTAAATTATTAAAGTCCTAAGGTTTTTCAATTGATTTACAGCTATCTTTAGTAGTGCCGAAAATCAGTAATAGCACCTAAATATTATTTATATTTCAACGAACCAGAACAAACCGTATCAAATAATCATACTTTTGTGAATACAAACAACCCGATAAAGAATAAAATATATGTAGCTTAGAAAACAAACCTAGAGAACCTAGCAATATAAATTCCAGAAAAACATCAGAAAGACACAAAATAAAGTTCTGAGAGACCTGTGAAACTGCTACAACATAACAATCTTACATGTATACAAAAGAAATTCCAATGATGTGCTCTGAACATGGATGATGGCTATAATGTCAGAATGTGTAGAGAGTCCATTGTCACAAGTGAAGAGATCAGCGTATTGCAATATAGTAGGTCAAATCCAATGCATTGTTCGGTTAGAGTAGACTAACATTTAACAATTTATACTGTTGATTTCTTTTCATTTATTTTAGCACTTAAAAAGTGGGACGGATAACTAAGACGTTGTTTAACCTAGAGAAATATCCAAAACAAATATACAGATAAATAAAACCACGTTTATTTTACGCAAAGAATAGTAAGCTATCAAACTTCAAACACTTATTGAGGAAGACCGTTACAGTAAAAATTGCAACCATAACACAAAAAAATACATTTTAAAATGTTTCTCAATAACCGTCAACGAGAACTTGATATAGTAAAGGACTGTCAAACAACTTAAACATATATCTATATAGATTTGGATGAGGTGAAAACTGGAGAAAGCTGAGTCTTTTCAACAAAATTAGTCAGATTGAGAAACTCATGATATTATGAAATATTTTGTTTCTATTCAACTGATATTTTCAACTACATTGGTACAAGTTATTATGTACGTAGCTTGCTTCTTAACAGTTTGGATAAAGTGCTTATAAAGTTTTCTTTACATGCTATTTTCAGTATAGTTAAGACTTAGTTTTGTAAAGAAAAGTTGTATTTGCAGAAACTTATTTATATTTCGTACTTTATTCAAACACCCAGAAAATGAGCTGAATATATTATAAGTTCGATGAAGATAAATTAAGCAGAACCTAGAGTTTACATGTACAGTACAATGAATAGTACGTAGAAATTGTTTCAAATGATGAAGAGAAACAGTCTTCTAAGTATGTTGATTTATTGTGTTTATTTTATTTTGAGATTTACGTTTATATCTTAGGCTATATCTATAAGCAAGTCGAATAATTTAATAATAAAGTATGTAGATGATATCAATAACTATAATTCCACGTGTTCCTATCAATACTTCATTAGAATATTTCCTCAGAAGAGATATAATGATGATGTGTGAAGTTTGTTTAAAAGAACAGATAAGTAAATTTCGTGTTAGTTCTTTACAGAAATTTGTACAATGTGCTTTAGTTTTGTAGCTTTTAAAGTTCAAGTTGGCTAAATTAATCTTGAGATCGTCAAAATTTATTGGTTTTAAAAATAATTTTCTACAATTGGGATTGATAAACAAACTGAAAATAAACAGTTGCTTTATTTGTTTGTTTGTTAACGCTTGTATGCCAGGCCATAAACAGTTGCAGAAACATTCGGTGAATGCTGCAAAAATTTGAAATAAAGTATTTCACGTTTGAGTTTTATTCATAACATTTTGAATTGCACAACAAATAAGATTTTGAACTAACTGTGATTAGATCAAATAAAAGAGACGTATAAGTTGAAGCGTGTAAATTCTAGTGTCCATACTCTTTCACAAGACTCTACACAATTTATATATAATTTATCAGAGTTGAAGAAAAGGCATTATCACTAGGCTTAAGATTTTCTATCACTCCTAAACAATAGGAAAATTGAAAATTTATAACACAAATTAAAATGTATACTGATAAGTGAAAAAAAATGTTCTACTTTATAATATTGTCGCTGAAATTTCGGACAAAGCAGCGCTCTCAGCATATTATAGTTTTGGTCCTAAGAAATTTCAAAAACATTTATTTAAAGACATACTAGACACATTGTGTCTTGTATAATTACTTTTACACGTAGACTGGCGGATTTTAGTGAGGATTTTTAAACCTCTTCTAAGTAATGAGCTTACTGTAACAAATACTTACAATTTTACTAATGAAGTTTCTAAACTAACTGCAGTGGATCTTGTGTATATTGCTCGTTTAGACATTGAGTTTATATACAAACTTACCAGTAAAGAAGGTAAAAGAATTAAATTTTTCAAAATTCTGATATTCTCAGGAGTTTAAAAGCCTGTTTTAATTAAATTATTAGAATCTATTACCAGAGAATTTAACTTTTTTCTGTTTGCCATTATGAACAACTTGATAGAGTGTCCATTAGTTCAAGGATACACCAAGTTTATCTAATTTATTTTTAACTTATTATGAAAAAAAGTGGTTAAAATAATCCAGTAAAGTTAATTTTGTATATTACAAGAGATGTGTTAATGGCACGTTTGTACTTTTTCAAAATAATTATTATATTCATGCATTGCAGTTTCTTAAATAGTCAACATAACAATATTAAATCTATAATTAAAACATCAGCTGTTAAAATACGTTTTCAGAAAGATGTTTTGGGATAACTGTTATCAAAACCTACGTTTACTAGGAAATACTTTTATTTTGACAGTTTTATCACTATAATGTAAAAATAAATGAACTTATAATTTAATTCTTCGGGCTAATAATATATTTATTTCATTTTTTTCAAAATTTCATAAAAAGTACAAAATGCAAAAGTTTTCTTACAAAAAGACTTTTCTCAGAACGGCTGGTATGGGTATCAACACTTTTATTGTTAAGAAGAGAACAACGGTTCTATCTTCATTATTCATCTTCAGTTTAAGAAAAAGACAGTTTGCAAATAAAAGTGTGAATACTCATACCAGCCGTTTTGAGATACATTTTTATTTCAAGTGAGTTTCTCGTAATTAAGAAAAAGAGTCTTTCTTTACAGTTGATTTATAGTAATATCAAGAAGTATATAAAATCTCTGTACATTTTTAAAATCAATGATCGTTTGAAACCACACTAGATAAACTGTTTGCATATCTCAGTACGGTTGGTATAGGTATTATCACTTTCATTGGTGAGCAGAGAAGAACGTTTCAACCTTCCTAGATCATCTTTAGGTTAACAAAGAGAGTTTGAATGTTACCATTGACGGACACATGTCTAGGGACGAGAGTATAAACGAGAGATTACATCAAATTGGCCATTGTCATGAAGAAATATTTGCATATTATTCTGTATTAACATTACTATCTAAATACATGGAGTATTTGTGAAGTAAATGCCCAAGTAGTAACACAAAAAATAGTGTACGAACTCACAAACGTGTACAATTTGTCATTCTGGTCTGTATAAGCTGTTTTGAACATTTGTTTGTCAAAACACGCAGTTTTTATAAAATAACTTGATTTTGGTATAATACCTTTCGAAGCATGTCAACTCTTTGCTCAGACAGTTTCTCCGTATTTTTATGGAGTCATGCCTTTTCATGAATCAGAAGTTATACGACGCCAAATAGTTCGACTGTCCAGAAATTGTATGAAGCAAACGGACAATGACAGAATGGTAGCGTACCCTTAGTGTACTGTATTCAGAGTCCTGAAATGTCATAGGACTAAAAGAAATGTTGTTCCAGGAATGACTTCAGGTAGATGCTGAAACACTACTACCCGAGATAAACATGTTCTGATCAGGTTAACATGCCAAGGTCGAAAGAAGTCTTACAATTCTACATGACACATTCATACCATGGTATTCAATTGTATTTCTCAAAACAACACATTGGAGGTGGTGTGCTGCAGCTTTTGGCTTCTATTTATTTTGATGGGTAAAACCGTTTTTCATATCCTACAGGGTAACATTAAAGGCATTTCCTTTAGGCATCTCTTGGAGGCGATATTTCTGCTATATGCTAGGGTAAGGTTTCACAACAGCTTTGTAGTACAGAGGGAAAACGCCACTGACTACAGTGTGCGTATTGTAGAAGATTATCTTGCTTAGAAGAATGGTTCAAGATTGTCTCCGTATAGTAATCCACTCCGAACTGTTAAGCACAATTGAACCCTAAATTTTCTAACCACGATCCTGCATCAACTGCTGCAGCTGAATTGCAGCAGCATCTAGTGAAATCAATAACCTCATCGACAGCATGGTAAGTTGCTGGAGTACAAGGCGGACGAATAAAGTAATCAATATTTATTATAAGCTTATAGAACGTTACAGACGTTATTTATGGTAATTTGATAATTAGTATTTTGTCATTATATATGTTTAGGTAAGGTTTTGTTGTGATAAGTTAAATGCTGAATTACAGATATTTTACAGGTATCTGATAAAAGTGTTTGCTGTTTTAATAAACTGTTCATGACATCCCCAGAATTTTCTCATTACTCAAAGTACATGTGTAGAGATTTAATATAACATTCTATTCTGAGTTGGATAGCGCTAAGTCTATTTCTATTCCATCTCACTGATAATTGTCTTATTTGTTACAAAATATGTAAGCATTTTGGGGAGGACTGTATAAAATAGTTTAATGTATTTTACTTTTACGGCAGCCATGCTATAGAACTAAATAAAAACATAAAAATAATTTTGAACAATAGTGCTGTTTAACTAGTTTACTCGGTACCAAGCTCTTTTATTAAATTTTGTTCTGTTTTCAGACTCTCAAAAGTAACATTTCCATAATAATTATCCATTTGTTCTCTTTAAAATATAAATATTAAAATTCGGAAAGTACGGAAGTAGTTAACCTATTAACATGTTAATCTAATATTCTTTGATGATATTTTTTTAAGTAAAAATTCTGACGCATCAAATATTTATCATAAGGCATTTTTATGTTTTCGAAACGTTATGGATATGTGAATGTAAGGCATATAGGTTTGTTGCATATAAGGGGAGAAAGCATTAAAGAACAACAGAGAAACTTTATTAAATATAATTAACAATATTTATTTTGTTACAAGCGCTTATGAAGTAATTTAAAAAGAAAACTTTAACACAATATTATTCAATTTCAGGAATATTGGAATTGTACAAATAAAAACATTATATTGAAATTATAAAATAATAACAGCAGAAATCACCTAAACCTCGTAATTTTTCATTGTTTTTAATTTTGTTTCTATATGCTTAACACAAGAATAAACTATTTAATAAAGAAATATATCATATTAAAGTATAACAAATACAACGCGTAAACACTAATGTTTTGAATATCTAGACATACATATACCAAACTAAGACCAGCATCACGTAACACAACCTTCGCCACCTACATAAATTAGAGAAAACAAGTAAAATGCCACAGCTCTTTATAAATACTGCATTTTTTTTTTCTACAAGCATAAAAGAGATACGTAAGGAAAACTTTTATTCTGCAGACAATACATTGTTCGTTAGACTGATATAACCTTGAAGTCAACAAGTATTCATTGGGTAAAGATCGCTCATGTTTCACATCATTTATTAAACATAAATTTTAATGATAACATTTGCATAACAAGCTTATACATTTTAAAAGTTGCATATAACGTACATATTTGAAACACGTTTATCTACTTACTGGCTTCAGCCAATTGGTACAATATAACTCCATATGAAAACAATCCACTTGCTACATTAAGTAAAAAAAAGCTTTCCTAATGTAAAGAAACCCCAGACACTTAAATTAACGTCAGTTCCCATCATTTCTAGAAGTAAGTTCCTGATTTGTATGTGTTCCTCTATTTTCAAATCGTTTTGCATTCGAATGAGTAAGAACCGGAAATCCCGCAAGCATTCATCATGAGATTTTGAAAGGTTTGATGCTATATATACCAAGGATATGAAAAAGACTATCGGAAGAGCGTTCGCTATTATAGAAATTACAATTGACAGAATCCATGCAAGACCTTGCAGTTCAGTGTTTATACGGAATGTAATTTCTGAAAGTGCTAAACCTACAAAGAAACAAACCCAAATAAAGACTGCTGGGCTGAATACTAAGTTTAAACGGTGTATTGCTGAGGCAAAATCACTGTAACGTTTTCTTAATCTCTTTATTTCTTGAAGAAAGTTGTCGCCGTTATTTAAAAGATGAAAATGTTGTAAAAAGTTGCTCATACCACATTTTTAAAGCCTTTTCAAGCAATAATACCACTGACACGTAGATTGAAATAAATATGATTAACACCGTAAATCTTATGCCTAAATACATATTAATGTCAATGCTTAGAAATACATACAGAATAATTGTGGGTAACATATTTAGGTCCATGCCAAAATAATAAAAACTAAATAATAGTTTCTTATCGTAAACGATCAACATTTGAAAACTGACGGTTGCAAGCAGTAGTAAAAGTAACATAGAATAGAGAATAGTGAAAACCTTATAAGCTTTCTTGAGTGATATTAACAGTTTCTGAAGGTTTTCCCCAAGAAACCGTGTAACATACATCAGGAGTTCCACAGTGTCTTCTTCACGATAGAGAAAATAATTCGCAGTTAGTGCTGCAGCCACTGATACTAAACCATCTGAAACACTTCTCCAGAAAAAGCCCTGGTTCTTCATAATCCAGTGATATATCGCCTGGTTAACGTGACGTAAGACTAGTAGATTAATGTAGAAAATCTCTAATATTCTCTTTATATAGAATTTCTTACTTTTATTTGTACTATATGCACTAATAAAGTCCAGAGTTAGTAGTTCACTTATCTTCTGAAACACAAGGTAATTTTTGTTAGTATTCATATCTTTTATTCTTTCAAACCAATAGCTTATGAGAAAAACTTATGGATACGGGTGTCTCATGCATCAGAGAAAAACACTTCTATATAACTGAAAACATCGTTGTGTTTTGTTTGTTTTTTAAACTTGGAGTTGCGCACAAGTAATTCAAAGTGATTGGCGATATAATATTGTTGTTTTTTGTGTTATTGATACTGTACGACAATATTTATTATTCTGAATGTTGCTAGTAGATTATTGTTGAGCAGTATGAGTGTGTTAGACCATTCTAATTTGTCATTTCGTAAATATTTAGTGCTAAATATGATATAGTGCTCATTCGCTAGTTAGGTAATAAATACTAAAATGATAAATGATGTCCCCGTCCTTCAATAATTATTATTTTGTATCTATAACAAGCCTTAATTTTATAAAACTAGAGAAACTATCGGTCCTTAACGAACAAGTTAGAGAGATAAAAATGTCATGACGGTTTTTAAGTTTTCTTAGTGTTTCTCTATTGAAAGGAATAACCGGTTGAGTCGTGCAACCTAATGTATAACACAAATATATATATCAAACCGTCTGAAATACCTCTCAAAAAACCTTTTTTTTATTAATGCTCTGTACTTTGTTTTCTCTTAAAAAAAGATCTAATTCTACTTTTTCTGGATCTTATAAGAAGATGAAGGACAGGCCACAATAAAACTTGTTATGAAGTTAAATTATATTTCGTTTTATACATGATAGGCAAAATGTAAAACTCATTATAGCCATGCATCTCAGAACGGCTGGTATGGGTATTAAAACTTTTATTGATAAGAAGAGAACAACGTTTCGACCTTCGTCGGTCATCCTCAGGTTAACAAAGAGAGTGTTTGAATGTGACTGTTGACGGACACGTGTCTTAGGGACGAGAATATAAACGGGTACGGCATTGCAACGATCTTACGCGTGTGTGCGGCTGCTCGGCCATGGAAACCAATTTCATGAAGCTCCCGACGAAACGTTCTTGTGCTGACGCTGCTTCCAGAGACAGTTTGAAACTCGGTAATGAGTGTTGCAACTGTGGACAGACGATTTTTTATACGCTACGCGCTTCAGCACTCGGCGGTCCCGTTTTGTGAGCTTGTGTGGCCTACCGCTTCGTGGCTGAGCTGTTGTTGCTATTAGACGTCTCCCCTTCACAATAATAGCACTTACAGTTGACCGGGGCAGCTCTAGCAGGGCAGAAATTTGATGAACTGACTTATTGGAAAGGTAGCTTCTTATGGCAGTGCCACGTTGAAGATTGCTGAGCTCTTCATTACGACCCATTCTACTGGCAATGTTTATCTATGGAGATTGTATGGCTGTATGCTTGATTTTATGTACCTGTTAGCAATGGGTGTAGCTGAAATAGCCGAACCCCACTAATTAGAAGGGGTGTCCACATACGTTTGGCCATGTAGTGTATTTATTAAGAACTAACCACTTCCATTTTGTATATAAACGTTATATAAAGTTTCAGAATTGAAACTTTCTTTAAAGAAATGTAACAACCACTATTTACTTTGGACGTAAAACATGGTTTTGTTTCTGAAATTAGTAGTTGCAGAACAGGTAATCAAATTTTCTTACAAAGCTGTCTCTAACTTACTTACTGATAAAACTAAGCAAAAAATATTCTGTTAATAGCACCTACCGCCAGGTATTGTACCATTCTATGAGAACAGTATCGATACAAAAAGTTTCAACATCTTCAGCCCTCTGCTCTAGAGCCAACTGTTTTGCATACGGTTATTCGAGGGTTGTCTGCACTAACAGTCCCTAATTCATTCAGTATTAAGCTAAAATATCATGATGTTGTCATGCCTGGCTTTAAAAATCCATCTACATTATTATGATATGATATGTTAATCAACAGAACCACTTTCTGTCGAGATTTATTTGGTCCTACGTGGATTATGAAAAATTCATACACGGTTCAAGGAGCTACTTTCATTCCAGGTAAATTGTATTTTATCTGGTTTAAGCTACTTTCTTTCTAGTTCTTATAGTACCACGTCTGGTTCAAGAAACGAAATTATATCTAGGTCGTAGCAGCTAGTTACAAACTAGAAATAAATAAGCTAGTCAGCACGACCTACCGCCTTCCCTGAAAAGATGAATATGATTGACATTGGAATTCGAACTCACACCTACAGATTGCGTGAATGCTTCTTCATCGTAATTACATTGATAAAAAATATAAAAATTCAAAGTAGTAATAATATCAGTTATTTTAATAATTCACTGTAACGACTGTGATACAAAATACTTAAAAAAATCGAAACTAGAACCAAAACTAGGTGTGATAACCAGTAATTCTGCTGCTTCAATGAAATGACAGTAGCGATTATTATAGGCAAGGAAATAAGAAGTAGTTACTTCAGTGATACAAGTTTAACGTTGGTCAATTACTCTAAGTACTCACGTTTGGATTTAGAAATTACTGTAGAAATCACACTTCGCTCGTCCTCATATTTAACAAAGGCTTGGATATCTTGTGATGGTGAACAAAATAACAAACAAGTATTTAAAGGTGACGGATGCTCATACGTTTCTAGTTAGATCTCGAAAACAATTATTTTTTTCCTCAGCAAAAATGTCAGTGAAAATGTAATCATTTCAACCTCGTTTGACCTCATGCAGTCTATCGATGACACAGTAAATCTGGTCTGCACTGACGGATCCTGGAAACTGACTTCCATGTTTATTTGCATATCTGTAAAAGCTGACCCAAGACCAGTAAAATAAGCTTTTTGCAATAGAAATCGTGGTATCGAATAAGAGTACCAAAATCAGTATCTCACAATAAAAAGAACATAATAACACCCAAAACGAAGATGCAAAATCAAACATTCTATGTACTAAACGTGCTAAAAGTCCTAAACGTCATTTAATGCAAAGGAGTTTACGAAACTCAATACTTCCTTCCATCTTAAATAGCAAGACGAAGTTCAACAGTATACGGTAGGAGAGTACATAAAACCAACAATGTTTTAGAATATGTAAAGTACGGGATATTCACAAACCTTCTAGCTATAGAACTACAATCTCAGAATTGTATTTGGCTCGCACTATCTCATTCAATTTTTAGAGAACACTTATATGCAGCAACCTAGAAATCACACATTAATTAATATCAAACATGTTATCCAACACGGAAATATTAAATATTCCAAAGAGCACAACATTACACAACGTTATGAATAATGATATGATATTTAAATATCCAAGTAATGACACAATACTCAGTGTTTTTCTGAATGGTTCAAACTAAACATATTAACACACACCACATAAAAATCGGGAAAATCAGCAATAACCAAACTTTCAGACATAATGAATATCCTTTCTACCCTTAAAGAAAAATAGTTTGAAGCAATATCTAACCATTATGTGATTGAATATTAACGTTGCAACATCTCCGTGATAAAAGCAATATATATATATATATATATTCTAGAAAAACATTAACATTATAAAAGTATTAACCATGCAATATAATATAGTTAGTATGAATACGTAACGTTTCAGTCTACATATCCTACATTATAATTATACTCAGTATACTAGTGAATATATAAATGCTTGCTGTGTTGGTTCAGATCGCTAACTAACACTTTTAACAACACGGAAATGCCAATTTTCTAGGAGAAAACATCAAACACTATTGACTTAATGCGCTAATAAATCAGAAAACCCCAGAATACGATATTGCTTCATATCTCTGTAAACACTACCATTTTTAACATCCAAGAGAATGTCAAATAAAAAATATGTTTCATAATAGAGCATTGTCAGATGTTAAGATTGTGTTTGCCAGTCGTAAATTAAATGTTTTTAGTTATACTTTTTAATATTATAAATACGTACTGTGTTATTGTTGTTCTTCTACATTTGCTGTCTCTAACTTTTTGGAGATAAACTGTCCTCCGCTGCACAACGGCAGGATTTCTAATGCTAAAATCAGCTGTTCGATTCCTCGCGGTGGACTCAGCAGATAGCCTGATCGAGCTTTGTTATAAAAAAACACACATTCAATGATGAATTAATATCACATTCTCCACTTGTTTTAAAAATAATATACATATATTCGAACTAGTTAGCCACATTTACAACAGATTCCATGTAGAGGTCATTATATGGCTCTCTTTTTGTCAAAACTCATTTTAAGCCTATTCTATTAATTTAGAAATTCATTAGGAAGGCCGAACTATCTTTTCCTATTTGTATCGCACTACATATAACTGTATAACTCACATTTGCAGTAGATAGCGAGTTACGACAGTCGTATACTGCTCTTCTATTAGTCATTCGGTTTTTCTATTTTCAAAAGAGTCTATGTTACTTTTCTCAAATTGCACTCAGACTGATTCAATTACTGTAGAACTACACTCTGTATGAATAAATTACTATTATTTTCTTCCTTTTCTACTGTTACTTTTACTCTAATATATTAAAGATTAGGTATTTTACTTTTACCAAAGTTAACTCCACGCTGAATTTTTTTTATCCACCACTTTACTCCCTTCTGCTATTCTATTTGTCTTTCTGTTATTTCTCACTGATCTCATTCTGTTTATATGTTTATCACTAAGTCGTTTTGCTTGCCATATTCTCAAAAACCGATGAGTTAGAAACACAACTTTCAAAAATAGTCTGTTTTTATGTCTCTTACAATAATAATAAAAATAACATAAAGTATTCATTCAAAAAATAAACTACTTAATAATACGAACACTATAATACAGCGCGGCATGGCCAGGTAGTTAATGCCCTTGTCTCGTCACCTAATTTCGCGGGTTCGAATTCCCGTTACACCAAACAATAACACTATAATACCTCTAATGCCAAGGCTAGTATTATCTGAAATCTCACAAGGTATTACTACGCCAGTCATTCTGGGTTAATTAATGCCCAATATTCTTTTTCTGCCAGTTCGATTCAGTCTGTAAGACCGTTGAGCCGGAAAAAGGTTGAAATCTTTCCTGGGGCATAGACACTCTTCAAAATTTTATTTAATCAGCTGTGAAGGTGAGATGGAAAATAATATTCATGCACGATAAACTTAAGAACACTTTTTTTTGGTATAAGCCATCCTATACATGTTGAAGAGATAAGCAACTGATAGTTGCACTTTCCATATCAATCAGTTTTGTTTGTTTGGAATTTTTCACAGAGCTACACAAAAGCTATTTGTGCAAGCCGTCCCTACTTAGCAGTGTAAGACGAGAGGGAAGGTGACTTTGGATTCAGTCCACGGCTGAAATGGTAGGCATATTTCGTGTGATGGGGATTCGAACCAGCGACCCTCAGATTAACAGGTGAGTGCTTTTACCATCTAACCGGGCCGGATTAATCAGAGTGCTTAAAAATTCAAGAAAAATGATAATGTGAATGCCAGCAGCATGTAATATAAGTTTCTGAAGATAAAAATATCCTTGAATATGTGATACAATTATACAATTTCGCGTTTCACTGGGTATGTTATATTGAAAACTGAGCAGAGGGTGTGGTATTAATACAGCATATATCTGTTGTAGAATGAAGAAAAGCAGATATTCATGAAATGTTACTAAAGGTTAACGCAAGGACAACGAAAAACTTGTGAGAAAGAGCAGAAGAAGTGGTCAGTTAGACAGAAAATAAGGTTCAGTTGTTATGTAACGCGACATCGGCTATATCAAGGTGATCTTCCATATCTGATTCGTTTATTTTTGTTAGATATGTAACGGATTTACTGTTATACATTTATTTTAATATCGATGTTCGTTTTAATAAAAATATGTGCTTAGAAATGTGTGTAACTTATATTGCTAAATGTGTATTGCGATATTTACCCCTATTTCCTTAATTTTTAGAAGGTTTTAGTCTAAGTATCAACAATATCTGTCTTACGAAACCACTAACGTAAATAAATCGGCGCGCCGAGAGACAACACAAAAATATTGCTAGCTTACCGGAGTTAAGTATATCGGAATTTGACATAGGTCATCTTTGTATTTGTTTGGACCAAACAAGTGAAGTTTGGTTTGCGTATCTGCACTAATCAAAGAAGTAGTTCAATGCTATTTGTAGACCCTTGTTTAAAGCATGACCATGTTAAAGAAAGTAGTCGCTCTAGTAGTATCATTGACTTGCTGATAAAACAAATACCGTAAATAATTAATGCAAATACAATATAAATATTTTACTTGCCATGCATTTTTTTAAAATTTCATTGAAATTTACTGAATAGAAGTTTTATTTCTTCGATTAATAACAGGCATTATTTTGTTTCATTGCTTCATTCAATGTTATGAGATACAAAAATATACAATGAACTATTTGCACTCTGCCCAGCCAGAATTACTTGTAGCTGAATCACTGGTGGTCAACATGCATATTAATTAAGGTATGAAATGAAACATATATATATTTTAAACATGTATTTAAAATAACGTAAGCTAAAGTAATGGTAAAATACGGTAATATGTTTAAATTTAATGCCATACTCAACATTGTTATCAAAGGACTTTTTTCCAATTCTTGTATTTTAACTTCATTATTCTTTAAGAGTTGTGTAGGTGTTAAGAACTTGCAGTTTTAACGTGCCATAAGTGGAAGGAGAGGATTTTGTCTCACAATTCGTGACTGGCAGGCATATTTATGTAAGTTGGTAGTGGAGACGTACAATTTGTTTGTAACATTGTAGTTTAGAAGAACAATTGAAGACTCTATTAAATAATGAACAGAAAATTTGTTCCAAAATAAGGCGTAAGAAACATCAGTTAACTGTACGAGACAATGTCTTCTGAAACAAATAGTGTTTCCCACAGTAAAACCATATAATTGTGCTCAGAATCATCATATCCTTATTAAGTACTTCCATTCACAAGGTATAAAATCATTCTATAAGTCATTGGTTACACGATATTTGGAGTATGGAGTCTTGGAATTTTTAATTTAGAAAATACATTGAATTGTCAGATAAAATTTATGTATGTATTCAACCAAACAAAATTATAATTAAATCGTTACCTAACTTCATTTCAGTTTTTATTATATTCAATTTGTCTTTCATGTCATTCAACTTTCAACATATTTATTCTTATCATTTCATACTTAATTGCAGAAAAAAAAATCAGGAACTGTTGATAAAAATAAAAATTGATACACATTTTACTTACAAGATGAAAAGAATGCACGAAAACAACAACTTTGTAAACTCAGCCCATTGTAAATGCCTTTCTTTAACGATGTTCTGAATAACAAGACAAGGGTATTTTCCACGAAGAATTTATGTTGGATGTCCTCTAGTAACTCAGCGGGGAGATTCAGGAAATATAATGCTGATAGTTGGGGCACTTACCTTATGAGATCCAGACAAGAGAGCACATTGTGCACGTTTGCGCAACAAACAAACAACTAAATATTATTAGAAATTCATAATTCAAAATAAATTGCTTATCAGTGAGAAAGAAAAACATAGATGTTATAATGAAAACTAAAACTACATTATTATTTTCATAAACATATTCTCACTTGCAGTTTAGACGTTACAATATATACTGACTTGAAATATAAGTTCACCTAATTACTTATACAGTAATGTTATAACATTATGTATTAAAGCTCATAATGTTAAATTCGAGCACCGTTAAGTGATTTTAATATGAAGAACACATTATATGTTACTACCTAACATCTGGTGTTTCTTTCGTCTTATTGTACAAAACGTTTTTCTTTAGTATTTAGAAGAGGTTTTATTTTTTTTATTTTTCCAACCTACAATATTAGAAAGAAATTGTGCGTCTCCACTACAAGTTTCCATACATATGCATGCCAGTCACGAATTGTGAAATAAAATCCTCTCCTTGAACCTAGACCACCGTAAAACTGCATGCTCTTAACACTTACGACCTGATATGCCCAGGAGGTTTGGACGCTTCCCTAGTAATCTGAGGGTCATGAGTTCGAATCCACTTCACATCATATGTGCACGCCATTTCATCCGTGAGAGCATTAAAATATTATTGTCAATCTCACTATTCGGTGGTAAAAGAGTACCCAAAAGTTGCAAGTAGGTGGTAATAGCTAGTTGATTTCCCTCCAGCCTTAAACTGCTAAATTAGGCACGACCAAAAAAAGTGGAATTGACGATAACAAAATGATGCCCCATGGTTGTAAGAGCATTATAAATTTAGAGTTCAAACTCATTTCTATTTTATATGCACGGTAATATCTTATATTCTTAACTGCATATTTGAATTTTGAAAATAATTTCTGAGACCAAATTAAGTTCATTATGAATTAAAGCTATGCTATTAGGTTAACTTTGTGGTATGAGACCAAAACCTTGAAAAAGGAAATTTCATATATAAAGTTTTCATAACTAAAGTTTTTTATGTTACGTGTGTTCTTATCAATTTTAAAAGTGGCTAAAACATAGAAATTAGAAACTTATTCGGCTAGTTAAGAAATCTTAAATGAAATAAAATGAACCAACTGTTAGCGATCATTGGTAGCTCGTGCGCCAAGCGGACACGGTTGCGTAATTTGACACTGGTGAGATGGTAAGAGGATCTATTATTCACACAGTGTTGTACAACAAATAAACAGCTAGTATCATAGTATGAGAGGGTCAAAGTGCCAATGTAAATAAATAAACCGACGTAAATCATTATATTTCACTGCAAAACTAAAGAATGTATAAAATAAGTACGTAGAGTCATTCTAAAAAAAAGGTAATATATTTTTTATCGTCTTTTATGTAGTGGTTACTAGGTCTTTTTAATGGAATTAATATGTATAATGCTAGGATAGAGAAAATAACAGATAATATATAAAGTTTTAATAAAAAATATATTGATTAAGAGCTTTGAGAGGTTCTGCAAATAAAATTAGAAGACTGTAAGGTGGAAGTATTTTAAATAATAACATGCTTTCAGCCTGATCACACTCTGTCTCCATAAACTATCAAACAAGTCTTTAGTAAAAATATCTACTTAAAATTTTTTAATGTTTATTTATAACATGCTTGTAATGTTCATTGAAATTTATCAAATGTTGTGCATATACTACAAGATTTAACGTAGTAACTGTATATATAATTTCATAAATTCTATCTGATGTTGTAGTGTTATTATAGTAAAAGACACTTTATTCTAATCTTTATCTCATTAACTACTTGATCCATGTAGGAGGTGATAGATTAATATTATATGCAGGAGAGAAATAAATAGAACCTTTTCATAAAAACATATGAAATATATCTTTCTTTAATGATTAATAACTAAAACAGTATAACTCTAACCATAAAGGTACCTTTCATAGCTATGAATAAAATACTGTAAAAAAGAAGCATAAAACAACACATTAACACTATTGTATTTACTGTATCTTAACATAAAATTAAATAATATTTACGAAAGAGCAAACATCATGCATAGCAAGTAAACACTTAATACTGTTGAGGAGTGCTTGTGCGAAAACTTCCAAATAAAACGTACTAAATAATCAGTCTCAAAGTGAATCATTCATGATAAATCATAAGATAAAAATATAGGAGAAGGAACCCTCTAAAACATGATGCATAATACATTAAATACATTTAACCAATAAATAATACATATCATACAAAAATATCTTTAATAATGTGAAATATTTTAAAAAATAAACAAATCTTTAGCAATAACTTTCTGATACGAAAAAGTTAAAATAAACGAAATGGCAAAGATATGTCTTTACAAAATATACATGTATGAAACCTTAGAGTTACCAGTGCAATCAGATATTCCTTCTTTCCTTACCATACCAATGATTATTTCAGCATGCATTTGTATGATAGATCATTCATAATTCCAAAAAGTGGTACCTCAAATAATTTGGCATCAATTGTCGAGTCCTATAAAATCTTTTCTGTTGGTCTTGTAATCTCTAGACACCAAATATTCACTTAGTTGAATCTCATGGAGAGAACTGTTTTGGCAGATCTGAGAACATAAGATTTTGACAGTTAGCAAACCAAAGCCATATTTTACAAAGAGATTGACGTCATGAATATTTGCAGCATCGGCAAAAAGTCCAAGAGTGGACTTTATCCAGTAACTCTTTCGATAAGCCATATACTTTTAGTGACTAACCCTTTCTGTTGATTGTTAGTTTTTCTAATTGCGGAAGGTGCCAATTCGTAGTTTTAAGTTATTTTAAATCCAAATTAAACAAGAGTTCAAGTGAAAAACAACAGACACTTCAGCAGTTACAGCACACTACAAATACGATAATTTTAGTCACGACATTAAAATGTATACCTTATCGATCTGTAGTGTGTTAAAGTTAACTAAATATATATTTTTAAGCTATCAGATAAGTTTGCTCAGGAGATATTTTTATGATATTATTGCAAAGTGTAACCAAATTATTTCTTAGCTGAGTCGATGTAAAATGAAATAACGATGTCGGAAACAAGTTAGAGAAAGTAAACAATCTTTACAAATGCACTAAACGCAAATGTAATGTATGCACATACAAAACACCCACCTTTATCAATTTCTTTAAATAGCCTCTTTCAGATTTCTTTGGTTATAATCAAGTTCTAGAAATAAACTGATTAGTTGAATGAAAAGTTCTGTACTAACTAAAAGCATGATTTTTAGTTTTCAGAATACCTTACAATCACCCAGAGTGGCATGTGATATCACGTGACGTAATCACTAGTTATCACATAAAAAACTCTTGAATGAAATAGTTACCGACATCCTTATATAACATTGTAATAAGCGATATAATACCAATAAAGGGACAAAGGTAACTTGAAGCAAGATCAACTCATTTGTTTTCTTGACCACTTACTAAATGAAAAATCACATATTCATAATAAGGAATAAATTCAGAATATATGTTATAATACTGGAAGAAGATAAACACATGGTATATTCATATGTTACAGTAAGAATAAATGTGTAAGTATTTCAACAACACGAGCATAATAGATGATAAATACAAAATACCAGGTAATCTAAAATTAAGTTAAAGATCGACTGTTACAGAACATTTTGACACATTAATGTGTTCCCTTTAGTCCAATATTTGCTGTCGATGTTGTTGTATACCAAGATCTTTAAATGAAACAGTAAAGGCCTTCCTTAAATAAAGGTTTTTCATTATGATAGAAATGTGTTGATAGAAGAGATCATAAACTTTTATAAACTTTGATTAAACATCTCTTACTTTTGCTCTGTGTATGGTTCTAAATTTAAATAAGATAATTCAGAAACAAAAATACAAGCTAAGTCAAGAGGATTTTGCTTCAGATGCTTTGTATACAACTTCGTCCTGAAATGGGTAACAGTTTTAAACTAAAAACAGAATTATATGTCAATGTTTAAATTTTCTCTTTTATTTAATATTTAAGAAAGAAATTCAAGACGATTTTATTTTACAGTTTATGACGTTATATGAAAGAGGTAGAGCCTGATACTGAAGGCGAAATTATTTATTATCTTTAACCCTTTTGGTCATGTGAGGAATATTTTCATATAGTTAAAAATACTGTCTTTGAGAATGATAGAACGTTGAAACATATTTATTTATATTTCATGATAAACATTATATTTTGCTTGGATACTATTGCTTCGTTTTACTAACAGGTTGCCTCAAGATAGTAGAAATAATTAATATAGTCTCTTATATATACAGTCCACTTTTGTTAGACTTAGTATTGCTAATACTACAGATAACAACAATGGACAACAACATCCTTCGAAGTAATTAATTGCTAGTTCGAAGTTCTAAAAGAATCCCTCAATTATTGACATGAATAGGATCACATGATAGCATTTTTTGGTGAAACAAGACCCTTTATGGTCCTAAGGTATAGTCAGTGATATGTACTTCCTAATCCAAGGTGATCTAATATTGAAATATAACGCATGAGCCGTAAAGGGAAAATCAAAGTAAAAGAAGATAGTTTTGAACATAGTGTAACTAAATACATTGATGATACGCTATGAACTGTAAATTAAATACTAAATAAATCGAATGTTAATATTATAAATTCATATAGTTGGTTATTCGTTATTCTTTCACGTAGGATCTCATTACTTTCACTGATATTTCATTGAGTTCTGTTCCACGGTGGGGTACAATAAGTCTATAGATCTACAAGAAACAGAGATTAGGATTCATAAACCATTGTAACTATACCTCATTCTGGTATGTATAACTGTATACACATACTCACATAAAAAGCTAAACAAAATTAAACAATTCACTCATATGCTTATCTCTTGACTTTTATGTAAAGTGTAAAGTGGATTCCCTCTCCTCACAACAACGAATTACATAATTTATTAAACTCGGAATGAAAGTTAAAACCAGTGTCAAAAAAAAACAACAACAAAAATTCACATTTCACTTCAGGTTGTCTTGTATTCTTCTCCCATAGGACATATAAATGAGTAACTAAAATACCGGTAGTAAAATCTATTTTGTAATATAAGTGAACAGATGTTGGATCACGTTATATTAAAATATTTTTAACCATATTTTAGGCGAGGATCTAACTAGGCATATAAATGGATGAATTATGTTGATAAGCCCATATCCTGTTGAATTTATTCCAGATTGAGATACTTCTTGATTATGTTAATTACTGCAACCTGGGGCACCTTCAAATATTGTGTTACTGGTCAGGTAACCTCCTCTGTTATAACAGATAGTTCTGCTCCCCAAGTTGTTCCTTTTTTTTTTTGAAATGTCAATAGCTATAAGGGACATATCGAATTAAAAGATAGGAGTTTACAAGAATGTGTGTTTGAGTATGAAATGGTGTACAGAATAACTTGAACGAAACGTTTTCATACAGGAACTTGAATAGTAAAATATTAATACCCATTTGAAAAAGAAAGTCCATTAATAATTCACCAAGTAAATAATAAAATAAAACAATTTATAGTAATAAATAGTAATTTTAGTAAGTAATAACAGTTTAAAATATTATTATTGAAACAACAAAGAAATGTGTTTAAAACAGAGTATTGTAAGATTTTTCCACAAAGTCTTTGAGTTAAAGATCATTAATTTGAAATCAAATAAAATATTTAAATGCGACGTTTCATATTTACACAATTCAAAGTTGTTTTCTGAAGCCCTCAACGGCTTCCACTTAAAAAAATATCCACATATTTGGACACAATTTCTTCATTAATTTATTTGTTTATTTCGTGCAAAGCTACCCGAAAGCAAATTGTATTGACCGCTACGTTTGAAGTAAGGGACATAATAGGAGCCAGCTATTCACCCCGCCAACCCTTGACATACTATTTATCAAAGAACAGTGGTATTAAATGTCACCTAATTATGCCTCCATGGGTAATATTCTGAACATCTCTGCTAATAAGATTCATTCCTGCGTTCCTCAGATAACAAGTCGAGTGTCCTAATAACTAAGCTATTCTAGGTCAATATCGTTAATAACAACTTCAAGATTCGTAACATACGAAATGTTTAAAATACTAATCCATAGGGCCCTTTTTCATTTTGGGGGGAAGGTTTTCAGATCCATGTCACTAATGGATTGGTCAGTTTGGTTGAAGTGAAAGCAGAACCCAACCTTTTAATTCTTAAAATGATCATATTCCATTTACCACTGGTGAAAGAAAGCTCACTTTATGAAAGCTCTGAGACTATGGATTTCATATTTGGGACTTTCTCTTTCAGTTCATTACGAGTAAAATACTGATTCATTATGCCTCTTTTGTTTCTTTTTTAGGGAGTTTTGAGATCCACGTCAATAATAGATTTATTAGTATGGTTAAAATGTGAAGTAATAAAACAATTTTTCTAATTCTTCAAATGATCATTTTCCTTTCACCATTAGCGGAAGAAAGCCCTTTTTATAAAAGTTTTGAGATTATTGGATTTCATATTTGCAGTTAGCTTTTTCAGTTCATTATCCCTCGATGGACTCGGCAGATAGCCCGATGTGGCTTTGCTATACGAAAACACAAACACAGTTCATTATGAGTAATTTTGAATATCATAAGTACGGTACTTATGTTAAAAGTGGAAATTATTAATATCATATAAAGTCCTGATCTTTTCATCGCTATGAGCCATTCAATCTAAAGTATATCTCACCTAATCTCTTAACGATAAATAAAACGTGGTTTTATATATCTGGTTTTATTTCACGTAAGTACAGGGCTACCCAATTATATGCTTGTGCTGCACTCACCACAGGTATCGAAACTAGAGTTTTGGTGTTTATGTCCGTAAATATATCGCTGAGCTACAGAAGAGTGTGGGTTTGAGATTTGGAAAGAAATATGGTCTTGTCCAAAATATGGTGCTTTGAATCATAATCTTAAAAATTATGTTTAAGTTGATTAAGCTTTCAAAATATTTAGACTCTAAAGTGGAGACTTGCTAATAGAAAAAATACCTTCTTTTAGCAAAGAGGGACAATTACTAGTTCAAAATACAAGAAGAGAAAATTATTACAGCAAATATAAAATACATAACACACTTTTTTGAATATTTACAAATCAATATTTTTAGTACTTATTTTTATACATACTTTAGCACTAGATGGCAATACATCCATTACAACAAATACAAGATTTCTCACAGAAATTTAATATGAGTTGTTAAATATGATAAATATGATTCAAATCAACAAAATCCTTTACACATTCAAAATATTGAAAATTTACTAGTTCTGCACAAAATGAAAATCATAACATTATTGTCAATAGCCAGGAAACACCTTAGGAATTCATAAAGGCGAAATTGTCCCAATATAAAATAAAAAACGTAATAACACTTTCTCTTAAGTGTTACTGCATTAATTTTTATAATAAGATATATGAGAACATAGTAATTCTAGTTAACATGGTGTGTATATTCAACACAAGATGTACTTTATTCAGCAAGACTCACTCGTAGTGTTAATGTACTGTTTCACGGGAAAGTGGTATTTCGTTCACTTTGTCCTCTGCAGGTGGAACTCTTCAATGACTAGTCTGTTTAGCAGATATACTCTCAGATACTCGTGACTCAATATTGTGATTGGTCAACTATAAGGAGAATGTGTTTTTTTTTTGGTTTTTCAATTTCGCGCAAAGATACACAAGGGCTATCTGCGCTAGCCGTCCATAATTAAGCAGGTTTAAAATCAGAGAAAAGGCACCTAGTCATCACCGTCCACTGCCAACTCTTGGGCTACTCTTTTACCTACAAATAGTAGGAGTGATCGCATATATAGCCCCCTCAAGGGTGAAAGGGCAAGTACTTTTGGTGCGACGGGGATTCGAACTCGCGACCCTCAGATTATGAGTCGAACGCCTTACCCCACCTGGCCATGTCAGGCCGGTAAGAGAATGTGGACTATGAAAGTTATTTTGGTTTTAATAACGAATTTTCCATAATTCAGCAACAAAGATTTCGAAAGTAATATTCTTTTATTCTGTATTACACAAGGATTGTTTAAAAACAGGGAACAAAAACTGTTACTTAGAACTAATTTTTATTTCCTTGACCACAATAAATATTTTTTTATATTAATGTTTGTTATATTTTAATTCTATAACAATCTATAAAAATCTCATATTGTCATTGGTATAAAGAAATCTATAACCAGTGGTTGTCGACATTTTAAGTTTAAAAACGTGTCATCCGATTTCAATGGAAATTATTCCTTTATGTTAAAATTGTATATGACGTTTTGTGAGAAATCTGTAGGAGATGTACAAACATGAATACTATTTTCATATAGCAATATAGGAATTACTGTAGATCATGTAAAAATTTGAAAACAATAAAACGCTAGCAGGCCTTTTTCATTTTATTTTTGATGTTGTTTGTTTGTGTTTAATTTCTATTTTAATACAATTTATTATGCACTTTAACTTAAACTATCACAACAAAATAGGCTTTAATCGCTAATTCAGTTAGTGTAGCATTAAAACAGAAAGATATTTTAAACTATTGCATAATTGATTTGATATAGGTCCAACAGGAATTGTTAATTATACAAGTACTGACAATGACATTAGGTTCGTCCCTCTGTGGTCCATTGTTGAGTCTCAGAATTTATAATGTTGAAAATCAGAATTCGATACCGACGGTAGACAGAGTAAAAGTATTTGATATATTAACTCTACAAGCAAAGAAACAAAAATATTAGGTACATCAATGAAATAATGATTTATTGAAAGCTAACATATTTCATGTTAAATTTTAGCCATGAATCTCGAAAATAATTCTTATATGGTGTTAACTAATATTATTCTAGGACGTTTAAGACATATCAGCTTGAGATGTTCTTATCTGGTGGTTATAGAATTCAGCTAGTCACCAACAATGTTATCCCTTTTAGTAGGCTTTGTAATATAACGGTGAATCTTGCAATTTATTGGTAATAAAGTAACCTAAGAGGTAGCAGTGGGTGATTCTAACTAGTTTCCGTTCTTTTTTATTCTGTGTATCACTTCAAAATTGAAAACAGCTAGTGCAGGTAGCTCTGAAACGCTCTGGACGTAATCCAACAATCAAAACTTACAGTTTACTGAGATTGCGTATTAAATACCAGTATCATTGAAGTAATAAGGCATTCTATAAAAGTATATATATATAAAAGTATATATAGAAAAAAATAGCGAAATAGGATGCAAAGGTGATTTTTTCCATTATTTGTATTGCTTTATAAATCTTTTTACCATTTATATTCAAGTTTAACGATATTAAACATATCAGATTAAAGATCTTTATTAATGTAAAGAAACTACCTTACTTTTTAGTTATATTTTAGGAAAATATTTTTGATACTTTTTTGTTAATTTTCAATTTCGTACATCAGTATAATTATTGTAGTTAAGCCAACATATTTTTCTTATTATTCTATACCGAAAATAAAGTATTAAGATATAAAAATAGAATGTCAAATTTACCTGTTTATATGTTTTCTTAATTTCCAAATATATTTCCTAAAGGTACGTATATAATTAAAACTATGTAACGATATTAAATTATTTCAATTGAGAAAACTACATAATATTCAGACTTTTCCCATATCGCGATTCCTTTATTTACGAAATAATATGCTACTTAAGAAAATGTTTGTAAATAATCGAATACTTATGTGAGTGCCGACTGTATGACATTTTTGTTGCTAATTTATTTAATGGAGATGGAGATTTCTTAACAGTTAATATAGTTATATTTAAGCTATGACACAAATCTGGAAACTTGTTGCCAAACTCAGGAGATAAGTTTCGCTCACAGCTGTTTGGTTGTGATAACCTAGCTGATGTATTTATTTTATTTTTCTTCTTCTGTTTTCTTATGAATACAGATACAAACAACAAATGTGGGACGTGGTGAGAAGTTTATTTTTTGTTAAACATACAACTACATAATGGGCTATTTATGCTGTGCCAAGCGCGATTACCAAAACCTCTTATGATATTTCAGATTTACCATTCAACGCGCTAAAAACATAAATTTCACTTTCTGATTATTCGTAGTAAGAAATGCCTTTTTCAGTGTTATGAAAACAAAATTATGGACTGTCAGTTATTAAATCAAATCTCAAACAAAGTGGAATAAGTATTGACATTCACAAACAAACTAAGATTTTAAAAGTCAAAATATAGTTTTTTGAGACGTGAAATTGAATACACCAACAAATATTGCCTATAAATAATAATACGGTTAGGAAGGCACTAAATGTTTCACAATATGATCATTTTAAATACCAGAAATAAACAATACTTTATATGCTTTTTATCGTATGAACTTAAATCACAGAAAACTTTAACTCAAATTTTAAAAATCCTAACATTCAAATTTGAATTTGGGCATAACATTGGAGGAGAAGTTAAAAACGAGCAGGACCTATGCTTACAAAAACTTTCAACAAAATGATAACGTTTTAGATCAAAAATTACTTTCTCTTATAGAAAAGCCACATCGGGCAATCTGCTGAGCCCACCGAGAGGAAACGAACCCCTGATTTTAGCGTTGAAAATCCAATTTCAATATGAAGTTTTGCGACAGCTATTTGTGCAAGACAGTATCAGATAATTGTTGGACTTTCACCATGATTAAGGAAGCACATAATACTAATATAATAATAAGCTGGCAAACAAGTTATGAGCATAATAAAGTGATTTTTTTTAGGAAGAACATACTGCATGGTTTGAGAGAACATTGGTTTTTTTTTTCCTACAGGTATGATCTGTACCAACGTAAAACAGAATATGTATATAAGTACAGAGACAAAAGACACAAGGATTTAATGAGAAGGATTACAGATAAAGGTTAAGGCTAGTCAAACGTACGAGCGGTGTATAAGCTTAACCAAATATGACTGATGTTCGTGGGGCAATTATTACAGTTTTATGAAAACCTGTTGATTTGATCATTTCTATAGCTTTTTCCAGTTAGGCAATAAGGTGTTACTCTTAGGCGATGGTTTGAATGCAGTTTTAAAGTCAGTTATTATATAGACTGTTAATCTCTTTAGCATTTTATGGAATAAACATGTTATACTTTACATTGTTGATACGGGAAACATTAGAATTAACTTAATATTTTATGTTTTAATAAAAATTTTATCTACGCTGTTTGGGTCGAAACCTGTAGATAGTGGCACATTCTTTAGGTAGGTCACTCTGCAGCTTCAATGACACAGTAGTATGTTTATATACTTATACCCACAGAAACCGGGTTTCGATACCCGTTAAAGTAGCCCGTTGTATAGCTTTGTGCTTAACTCGAAACGAACAAATATTTCAGTTTAGTTTGTAAGGCTTCTTTATAAGTATAAAGTTGTACAGTGCTGTTTATATAGGTTAAATGGAAAGATAGTTTATATATTACTGTGCAAACTGTTTCCCAGTGGCACAGTAGCATGTCTGTAGACCCATACCGCTAGAAACCGGGTTTCGATAACCATGGTGGGCAATCAACTTATCTCTGGTAATATAGCTTGAAAATTAAACAAAAACGTGGTGTAACCAATTGTTACATTTACGTCCTTTAAATAACGGCGACAACAAGAGACTAAGAAATTGTTACAGTGACTTTGTATTAGTAATATACCAGTTAAACTCAATATTTAGCCCAGCAGACTTTGTTTGGTTTGATTTTTTGTAGGTTTAGCGCTTTCAGAAATTACGTTCAGTATCAGCAATGAACTGCAAGGTCTATCATGGATCGTGTCAGTTGTAATTTCTATAAATGGGGAACGCTCTTTTGATAGCCTTTTTCATATCCTTGATAAATATAGCATCAAACCTTTTAAAATCTTTATACAAATTTTCACAAAGATTAAGGTTTTCACTTGTTTGAATGAAAAATGATTTGAATTTAGAGGAATACGTACATGTTAAGAATTTACATTTAAAAATAATTGGAACTGACATGAGTTTAAGTCATTGAGGTTTCTTTATATTAGGAAAGCCAGTTTTGCTTACTGTGGGAAATGGATTGCTTACATATGGAGTTATATTTTATGAAATGGCAGAAGCCAGTAATTAGGTCCAATTGTTTCAAATATGCATGTTATATGCAACTTTTAAAATTTATAAGCTTGTTATGGAAATGTTAACATTAAAATGTATGTTTAATAAATTATATCCTCACACAATGTATAGTTGTTCACTTTAAAATTACATCAATCCTACGAATAATGTGTTGTCTGCACAATAAAAATTTATGCTACATATCGCTTTTATGTTAGCAGAAAAGAAAATGAATTTTTTAGAAAGAGCTGAGGTATTTTGCTTTATTTCTCTAATCTATGTAAGAAGCTAAGCTTGTGTTGTGTGACGTTGGTGTTAGTTAGGTATATGTATATCTAATATTCAAAATATTAGTTTTCAGCGTAATTTTTATATATTATTATAACATTTTTTATTATGTAATTTATTTGGGTGTTAAGCATATCGGAAGAAAAATATAAACAATAAAAAGTTAAGATATTTAGGTGAATTCTGCTGTTATTAAAATTTCAATATAATAACATGTTTTTATTTTTAAAATCTCTTTTTCCTTCTTGAAATTTTAATAATGCTGTGTTAAACTTTTTGTTTTAAATTACTTCATTACCAGTTATGATAAAGTAAATCTTGTTATGGATATCTAATAAAGTGTTTCTGTTGTTCTTGAATGTCTTCTTCACTCATTGTTCTAAAACAAACCTTTATGCTTTACATTTATATACCCATCCCGTTTCAAAAGCGTAAAAATGTTTTATGATAAACATTTGTTGCGTCAGAAGTTATACGGAAAAAAAACTATTCAAGAAACATATTGAAAACCTAACTCTTTAGTACTTTCCCGGTTTTCATATTATATTTTAAAGAGAGCAAGTAAATAAATATTGCGAAAATGTTTCTTTTGAAAATTTCAAAAAAATACAAAATGTAATAAAATAAGTTGGGATTGAGTAAGCTAGATTAAAAGAACTATTATTCAAAATTGTTTACTCTTTTTTGTTGTTGTTTAGTTCCATAGCATGATTGCCTGTGAAAAGTAAAATACACTAAACTATTTTTTTCTACAGTCATGGCCAAAATGCTTACGGAAAAAGGAATGTTATATTAAACATTTATACACGTTCTTTGTATAATGAGCCATTTCCGGGGATATCATGATCAATTTATTAGAACAGCAAACGATGTGTAATTCATATACCTGTAAATTATTAATTATCAAATTATCACAAATAGCATTTGTATTCTTATATCAGTTTTTATTGAATATTGAGTACTTTTTACTCTAATAACTTCCACAAGGCAACGTTGCATGCTGTTCATGAGGTTATTGATATAATCCATCGTGTTGGATCTCAACTTGTCACTAAAAGACGCTGCATTCAGCTACAGCAGTTGGTGTAGGGTGGAGGGTCGAAATGTTAGGGCTCATTTGTGCCTAACAGTTCTGAATGGGATTACAATCTGGAGACAATCTTGTAACAACCTTCTTGTCAGGATGATCCTCCACAATACGCATGCTGTGGCAAATGGCATTGCCATCCTGGACGACAAAGTTATTGCCAAACCTTGCCCTAACATATCGTAAAAATATCGCCTCCATCTGATGCCTGCCTACAGGAAGTGCCATCAACGTTTACCTGTAGGATATAAAGAACATTTTTTTCACCATAATGAATATGTGTCCAAACGTGCAGTACACCACCTCTCATATGTTCCTTTGGGGTAAGATAATCTGTTTCATCTGTTCTTCAGACAAACAAAGAAAAAGAATTTTACCATAAGCTTTAAAAAGCCGGAGATAAATATAAGATCGAAGATTAAAATTATAAGTAAATTTATTTTTACATTTAATAGTTAAAAAAATGTCAAAATGAAAACATATTTCCCATAAATGTAGGTTTATGTTAAAAGTTATGTCCCAAGAAATATATTTCTAAAAATGTAAAGTGTTAATAGATGGTGTTTTAATTATATATTTAATATTGTTATGTTGACTGTTTATATAAACAGTCAGCATCAGAATTATTTTAAAAAGTTCAAATGTACTATTAACATGTCTCTGTATTTGGTATGCCTTAATATGACATATTTCATTATTAAATAGTTTATTTTGGTGTTAAGCATATGGAAGGAAAATTAAAGGCAATAAATATCACGAGGTTTCCGTGATTTTTACTGTTATTATTTTATAATTTCAATATAATATGGTTTTATTTTTACAATGTCAATATCATTCTTGAAATTGAATAATGCTGTATCAAAGTTTTCTTTTTGAATTACTTCGTAAGTGCCTGTAACAAAATAAATCTTGTTAATGATATAAAATAAAGTTTCTCTGTTGTTCATTGTTTTAAAACAAACCTTTGTGCTTTACATTCACATATCCATAACTTTTCAAAAGCATAAAGATGTGTTATGATAAACATTTGGTGCGTCAGAATTTATACAAAATAACCTGCAAAAAATCTTCGATTAAAATATTGATAACTTAACTCCTTCGTACTTTCCGAATATGAAAAGCATTTTTTCCACCATAATATTCCACCATAAGTAGAAGCCCAAACATGCAGTACAGCACCTGCATTTGGAAAAGACAATTGGATGCCCTGGAATAAATGTGTCATATAGCGTTGTAAGACTCCTTTCGACCTTGGCATGTTAACCTGATCCGAACATGGTCATCTCGGGAACAACGTTTTTTTAGTCCTATGACATTTCAGGATTCTCGATACAATACACTAGGGGTACCCTAATGTTCTGACATTATACGTTTGCTTCATACCATTTCTGGACAGTCGAACAATTTGACGTCGTATAACTTCTGGTACACGACGATGCATGACTCCATAAAAGTATAGAAAAACTGTCTGAGCAAAAAGTTGATGTGTTTTGAAAGGGATTATACCAAAAGTAAACTCTTTAATAAAAAAACGAGTAAACATATGTATGTTTTAACAAACAAATGTTCAAAACAGCTTATACAGACCAGAATAACAGCTTGTAACGTTATCCAGCTCGTACTCTATTTCTACTGTTACTACTCGAGCATTTGCTCCATAAATGCTCCATGCATGTAGACAGTAATGTCAATTCAGAACAATATGCAAATAGTTTATCCAGTTTTGTAGTTTCAAACGATCATTCATTTTAAAAATGTACAGAGGTTTTATATACTTCTTGGTATTGCTATCAATCAACTATAAAGAAAATCTTTTTCTTGATCACAAGAAATCCACTTGGAATAAAAATGTATCTCAAAACGGCTGGTATGAGTATTCACACTTTTATTTGCAAACTGTCTTTTTCTTAAACTGAAGATGAATAATGAAGGTAGAAACGTTGTTCTCTTCTTAACAATAAAAGTGTTGATACCCATACCAGCCGTTCTGAGAAAACTTTTGCATTTTGTACTTTTCATGAAATCCGGAAAAAAATGAAATAAATATATTATTAGCCCGAAGAATTAAATTATAAGTTCATTTATTTTTACATTATAGTGATAAAAACTGTCAAAATAAAAGTATTTCCTAGTAAACGTAGGTTTTTTGATAACAGTTATCCCAAAACATCTTTCTGAAAACGTATTTTAACAGCTGATGTTTTAATTATAGATTTAATATTGTTATGTTGACTATTTAAAAAACTGTAATGCATGAATATAATAATTATTTTGAAAAAGTACAAACGTGCCATTAACACATCTCTTGTAATATACAAAATTAACTTTACTGGATTATTTTTAACCACTTTTTTTCATAATAAGTTAAAAATAAATTAGATAAACTTGGTGTATCCTTGAACTAATGGACACACTATCAAGTTGTTCATAATGGCAAACAGAAAAAAGTTACATTCACTGGTAATAGATTCTAATAATTTAATTAAAACAGGCTTTTAAACTCCTGAGAATATTAGAATTTTGAAAAATTTAATTCTTTTACCTTCTTTACTGGTAAGTTTGTATATAAACTCAATGTCTAAACGAGCAATATACACAGGATCCACTGCAGTTAGTTTAGAAACTTCATTAGTAAAATTGTAAGTATTTGTTACAGTAAGCTCATTACTTAGAAGAGGTTTAAAAATCCTCACTAAAATCTACCAATCTTTGTGTAAAAGTAATTATGCAGGACACAATTTGTCTAGTTGGACAATTTCATATGTGTATTTCAAGTAAACCGTAAAATATTCCATAATATGAACATAAGCGGTGTAACTTCATTATAAAAACTTCCAGATATTAACCCTTCTTTGTAAAATCGTAACAAATAGTTTTTTGACGTTTTTCTCTTGTTACTGTTTTATCGAATTCTAATTTCTTAACTTAGTATTATAACTTATCATAATTAAAACCTTTACCACATAATCCTATTTATTTAGAATTAGTACGCCATTACTTTTATACGGTTTAAGAATTGTTTCTTTTTTTTTTTAAATTGCGCACAAAGCTACACAAATACCATTTGCTCCAGGTTCAAGAATTACTCATTCGTTTAGTAACTTTATATGTTTTATAGTAAATAATTGTTTTTTAAATAAATGTTTTCGAAATTTCCTGGGACCAAAACTATAATATGCTGAAAGTCCGAAATTTATTATTATATTATCAAATATTACAATATTATCAAATAAAACATTTTGTTCACTTATCTGTATAAGTTTTAATTTCCCTAATAACCGTTTGAAATATAATTCTAATATTAGAAAAGTATTCTGTTAGAACCTGTACTATTTTGACCATCTCAAGATAATGTTAACCAATTTAAAGTTTAAAACCTTTCGAACTAAAGTATATTGTAGAAGTTCCTGTAAATAATTAACATGAAATCTATTTATATGTACCTTTAAATAAAGTACACATATTTGCATTATAACTGTGCTAATGAAATATTTTAGGAACACGTAGAACTATAATTATTGAGATCATATATGTATATACTTTATCATTAAATTATTTGACTTGCTTATAAATACAAACCAACATATAAAATTAAATTTCACAGTAAAATAAATGCAATAAATAAACATGCTTACGGTTAAGACCTTCTGAGTTTAAAACTACATACTCCTGCAATCATCTTGAAAGTTTTAAAAGACCTTTTCTCTTTATCAATTGAATTTGTATATCAAATTATGTACAATTCACAATACTGTACATGTAAGCTCTCGGTTCCACTTGATCTATCTTCATCGGGTTTAATATATATTTATTTCATTTCCTTGATTTCTGGAAAGAAGTACAAAATATAAAGTACTTATTTATGCAAATACTACTTTCCTTTACGAAACAAAATATCTATTACATTTGCTTAACCTAAAGATGACCTAAGAAGGTCGAAATGTTGTTCCGTACTATATTTTAATTAAAGTTTTTAATATGATCTATTCTGGTTCATTAAAATATTGATAATTTTAGTTGTTATTACTGAGTTTTAGCACTACTAAAGGTAGTAAATCAATATAAAAAGCTTAGGCATTTAATACTTTAGTTGTTAGTTTACGAATAGCGTATGAAAAGTTTTAGGTTACGTGTCGATATTTTACATGAAAATAAGTTAATTATTGATAAAACTTTGTAGAATGGTCAGCAACTGCCTGTTGTGGAGACACAAGTGCAGAGGATGATGTTTCGAAAGTCTTCCGCTTTTCGTCTTCATCATGGATACTCTGCCTAAACAATCTATCAATGTTAGTTATTATTTTAGAACCAAGAATACAAAGATATAAAATCTTAAAGATTTTCTTCCATACGTATTTCCCCCTTTATCTGCTAGTTCTTCACAGCAGTATTAAGTAGTTCTTCCTGTATTCTTATCAATTCAGATAAGATTATATATATATTATAAGTTCAGAACATTTTCTATGATTATGATTATTGTCATTTTTACGTCCTTTCTTGATTAAACGAGAAATGAAATTAATGTGCTGATTTTGAAAATGACCAGTGTCATAATACAAAAGTCTGTATATGGTTTCCAGATATTTGTATTATTACTGTCGAAAATAAAAAATCAATGTCTCGAAATAAAGCAAAATCCAAATGTGATGAGACAAAATTCATGTAGTTAAAAACTTTCAAGCATGTCTAAAACAGCTTTATTTCTTTAAGCAATAGTATTTTATTTGACATATAAATAGTTTTCATGCGTTGTCTAAAAATTCAAATATGATGTTAATGGTTAAATAGCCAATGAAAACAATATTAAATTTACATTATATTATTTACACAAAGTTAATGTTACTTAACTGCAATTGCAATTCAAACTAAAATATTTTTCTAAACTCTTAAAAGAGACAGTAGGTTGCGATTTCTTTTCGAATGTGTGCAAAGTTAAAAGCATAATACCACACGTTGAAACTAATCAAATAGGATGGATTGATTGTTTGGAATTAAGCACAAAGTTACACAATGGACCATTTGTGTTCTATTCCCAATTAGTATCAAAACTCGGTTACTAGTAGTATGAGTCTGTCGCAGACATAACGCTGTGTCACTAGGGGGCAATAATACGAAAAACCAAAAATGTAAAATTACTTTTAATTGTACTCTGTTATTTTCATGGAAGATAATATTTCTTCAGTTTTTTATAATACTTTGTTGATCATCTTCAGGCCTATTATTATGTGTATTTTCTTATAAGTTTGTAAATGGTACTGCATACTATGCTATATTTACGTAGATACAGTAGGGCTGTTCCAAGTTTCACTGTGTCGGTATTTGGGTATTGATGTTGTTAAATACCCAGGAGGGTCAGGTACATTTGACCTCTTCCTCCCTCCCGAACGATTATAGCGTCTGTCTTTAGGGTTTTTTTTGTTTTTTTTTAAAGCTTTGGGCCAGAGTAAAAGTATAACATCATACTCAGGTCCATTTCAGGGCTCAGTCCACGCATGGACGAACAAGAAGTTGTTTTTTTTCTTCATTTAATTTTTTTTATATATTTTTTTTGTATTTTCATATATATATATATATTTTTGTATTTTTCTACTTTTTCTCGATTGAGAGAATGCTACTACTACTTGTAGTAACACACACACACACACACAAAAGAAAGTAATAATAATTATTATTATTTAATACTTGAATAATAATTCAAAAAGGAAAAAAATAATGATTAAAAATAAAATAAAATTATAATAATAAAGAGAAACAAGGACTAAGTGTCTAGTGCATAGTGGCCAGCTTGTGTTACATTTCTTAAATATATGTTAAAAGGGGAGAGGTATTTAGGACCATTTACATCATGTACGTGATATCTGTCGAGATCACACATTAAGTCATTTTTATGCCAATTCTTATTGAAATATTTTAGAGAATTATGCAAGAGTCTTTCAGATATAGTGTCTATGTTTGCATACTTGTGCATGAATGTGGTTGAGGTGCTACGTGGTACTTTATATGCTGAAGTTATTACTGAATTTTGTATACGTTGAAGTTTCTGTATATGTGTGGGTGCTATGTTAATCCAAGCAGGTGATGCATATTCTATTGTTGGTCTAATGTATGTTTTGTAAATTTTAAGTATGTTGTCTGGTGATGTTCCTTGGATTTTACCTGAAAGACTTCTTGCATAGTTTGCTCTTTTCCAGATTCGTATCAGTACATTTTTAATGTGTGGTAACCACGTTAATTTTGAATCATAGGTTAGACCTAGAAATTTAGCAGAAGTAGCAGTCAGTAAAAGTGATCCATTCATATAGAGTTTTGGTGGATCTTTTTTCAGCTTATTCAGTCTGCTGAATACTATGACTTGAGTTTTTGGTATATTGATTTTGATTCTGTATTTCTGGCAGTATTCTTCGATGTTATTTAGAACTGGTTGTAGGTTCGTTGCTGATATTGACGGAGTGGGGGCGCTTTTCCAGACTGCTACATCGTCAGCGAACTGTGATGCATAACCTAAATTTAGGTCCGACAGAGGCATATTACTCACGTACATGATAAATAATACAGGGCTAACAACCCCTCCCTGCGGGACTCCTGCTTCGGGTGAAAAGGACCCTGAGTGGGCCCCATTTACATTTACTTTACACATTCTGTTATCCAGGAAGTTGGACAGCCAGCGAATAGTTTCCTGGGGTAATGCTATTTCAAGTAATCTATGTCGTAAGCCGTTATGCCACACTGTGTCAAATGCTTTCTCAATGTCGAGAAAGCAAGCTACAGTGCATTCTTTTTTGTTGAAGCTGTCGGTAATTGATTCTGTAAGTCGAATCAGGTGGTCTGTAGTTTGGCGGTTTTTTCGAAATCCGTTTTGAATTTCTGGTAATTTTGAATTTTCTTCTAAGTAAACTGACAGACGATTACTAATTATCCTCTCTAATACTTTGCCAATACAACTGGTTAAGCTAATCGGGCGGTAGTTGTTTGGTTTATTCGCTGGCTTTCCTTCTTTCTGGAACATTAATATTATTGCTTCCTTCCAAGAAACGGGGATATATCCAGCTGATAGTGAGAGATTAAATAACGCTGTTAGGTGTTCATATAATCTCTGAGTGCCTTGTTTTAGGAGGATAGCTTGAATACCATCTTCTCCAGGGGCTTTGTTTTTTGTGTTGTTAATGGCAGTTACGACTTCTGTTACAGTGATATGTTTTATCAGTTGATGAGTGCTCCAGTCTTTTGTTTTTTCTTGGTGTGAAATAGTGTTGACTGGAAATTTAGGTGTAAAAATGCTTCTGTTTTGATCAATAAAGTTTGTGACTGTATTATAAAGTATCTGTTCATGTCTGGTTCATGATGTGTCTTGAACGTGTTTTCTAGGTGTTTTTTGAATATCCAGGGGAATCCGCTTGGTGTCGCTAGGTTTGCACATATCAGCTGATTACGACGCCATTTCCCGATTGGAGATATCTTCATTTGTGTATTAGCTACGCGGTTTTAAGTGAAATGCGATTTTTTCGTTTGGCGGATTTCAGAATGAATGACCTGAAGGAGCAACGACTTGTTGTGAAATTTTGTGTTAAACTTGGAAAATCTGGGACTGAAACTTTTGCTATGCTTAGCACGGCTTACGGTGATGTTGTTATGAAGCGTACGGCATGTTTCAAGTGGCATGAAAGTTATAAAGATGGTCGACAGTCCATTGAAGATGATGAGCGTCCTGGACGTCCTTCCACGTCGGCAAAATCAACACCCTGGTGCGGGCAAATCGACGTCTGACTGTCAGGGAACTTGCTGAAGAGTGTGGGATATCAGTTGGATCTTGTTACGAGATTTTGACCGAAAAATTGAAGATGCACTACGTTGCTGCGAAATTTGTGCCTCATAACTCGTGAGTTTTTGGCCAAACACTCGATCACTGTTCTTCCCCATCCCCCCTACTCACCCGACCTTGCTCCTTGCGATTTATTCTTGTTCCCCAAACTCAAAAGACCCTTGAAAGGACCTCGTATATAACAAAAATGTTTTTAATATTCACAGAAAATTGACTTCAGTCAAAGAGTTAATATGACAATATACTTTTCATACATTTTGAACAAAGGTTATAATATAACAGAATTACATGAGTTAAATCCATTAATTAAATAAATTTGTTAGATAATTACCAAGTTAAAAGTTTATTTAACCTGTCATGAGAAGCAAGGAAGTGAAACTACATGAGATGTCCCCCTACATATTTTGTGAGTAGGTCTAATCCTACAAACCAACAAACCCATATGAAAACTATTATGTTTAAATTCTTCGTTATTATTTTCATCTCTGGAAGAGCGTTTCCGTCATTATTTGAAAAAAGTGAATTTTGTGACAGTTCGTTATACCACAAACTTAGTGCTGTTTTAAAACATTAATACTAATGGTAACTGCATCATATTAATACAACTAATACAATATATCTAGTGTCTATCTGCATATTAATGTCTATGCTTGTAAATCCATACGCAATAACTTTAGGCAAGTTATTTGGGTCAATGCTTAAATAAACACAAACGATAGTTTCTTATTGTAAAAGACCAATCATTGAAAACTGACGTTTACAAATAGTAGTTACATTACTCCCAAAATTATAACAGTGACTTCCTTATAGGTTTTCTTCAGTGATCGTAAACTCCCCGAAGAATGTTTTCGCAAGAAACCGCCCAGCATATGTTTCAAGAGTTACACAATGTCTTTTTCGCTATAAAGAGCAAAATTCAGAGTTAGTGCTGCAGTCACTGATATCAATACATCTGAAAAACTTCTCCAGAAAAGGTCCTGGTTTTTCATGGCCTATTGAATTAACACGTGTTTGATATCACGTAAAATTAATGCTCTTTTCATGGAAAATTTCGTGGTTTTTTGTGTTATATGTATTACTGAAATTCATTAATTCATTCACTTCATTAAATATAAGATAAATTCTGTTATCACTAACATTTCTTTTAGTTTAAAAACTTATACTAGGAACTTAAGTTATACAAGTTTCATGTTCATCAAAGAATATCTTCGTATATAACTAAGTGTACAGTATTATTGTCAACTTGGAACTGATCAGTAGTCTAAATGATTGATCTTATTAACGTTTTATTTTGCTTTTCGACTTCTGTAGTTATAACTCATGTATTATTTCTGATAAGCTGGAATTTTCTTGTGGAGATTACTTGTACTTAGACTGATGCGATGCCTATTTGTTCGATTAATATAATGTAATATATAAACAACATATCTATGTATTCATCACCGTTATTATTGACTATCGATAACGTACTTAATCTTTTACAGTGGCTATAATGACAGCATTGACGTTTCTGGTTTTAAAAGGTACGGAAGACATAGACTTTTGTAAGGTAAACTACTTTTTTAGGGCTATAGTAAAGATGCTTGTCCGTGAGGCAAGCATTACAACACATGGCGATATATTCTTTAACAACGTTTAAACTCTGTATAACCTCTTTCTTTATTATTAGTAAGTGTGTATTTCCCATATACTAATAATATAGCGTGTTTTAGCACTACGTCTTTTTGTATTTGTTGGGTGATGTAAAACTGTATTTTCAAATACATAACAATGACGTATCTAAAACGGTGCTTTTCAACAACACACTTATTATTGCCAACTTATAAATCTGGGTAAAGAAATGTCATGAGAAAAAAAGGGGAATTACAAAATTTTGTGAAGCAGAGGTTACTGATTTTACAAATAATAATACATATCATTTAGAAATATACCAATTACCATATTTATATCTTTAAATAAATAAGCTACCAGACTAGTTTTTCTTAAATATCGTCTACCGATTAGAGAATTGTAGCAAAATAAATCAATTTGTCTCTACAGTTATGAAAATATGGTTTTATTTTGCAAAATATTTTGTGTGCTTTTTTAATTCTGTTAAAATAGAGACAGATAAATCTCTCATGCTTTCATATGTTCCACATTTCTTACTGATTTGCTTGGGGAGCAAGCTTATAAAAATACTGATCCTGAAATGTGACTAATTTGCAGTTCCACTAGTTGAGCATTGTTCCAGTTCATTCCTTCTTCATCACCTAAATTCTTCAAAGTATATTAGATTACTCTTAATTTGATTTTACTACTGAATATTTAGAGATTTCATAATACCTGTAAGTAATATCCTCTCTAGTTGTATTTTACAATAGTGAAACAAGTACAATATGCACTACAAGAGAAATTACTCTACTGTTTTTATAGACAATGTTTAGCTTTCTTAACTAATTCAAGTCTTTCGTGATACAAAGACCTTTCAATGTCTATATAATATTGCCGTCTAAAATCCATTACATATGTGTTCTCTGCATTGGAACCCTGTATTTTAATTAATAAATTAGCTATTGGTTTTGATAAACAAACGCTTCAGTTTCCAACCTCTTTCTTCAATTCAGTCAACATAAACGTTTCCTATTCTTGATCTCTGACAGTTACCATTTTTTCGCTATAATAATCAGTATATCTGAGCATACTACAGAGCAATTTAATAAGGGTAATATGGTATGGTTTGAGAGTGAAATCTGTTGCTGTTCAAGTGAAGGGCCTTACCAATGACCTATAGATCGAAAATGTCCTTTCTGTAGCATTGAACTATAGTTTGTAAGAGAAAAAACCATAGTAAAAACAAATTATGGAAAGTTCTCTATTAACATTTAGAGTAAGACATAACGTTGTATGAACTACTGCTTTTGAAAAATATAATGTTACATCGATTAAGCTCACTATTTTTAAAGTATCTACGTGTATTTCTTTAAATGTCTTTCTGCTTATTTTCCTCACTTTTTGTTCAATCTTTTATCATTGACGTGTTGACCTGAGGTAAGTCCATCCCACTGCTCTTATTTAAGTATACACGTTTACTGTATGAAACAGCATATGCTTCTTTACCTTTTCGCTTGGTTAAAACAAATAGCCCTGTTCTTTTTTCTGCGGTTGAACCCTGTAGAGGGGGAAGCAAGATTGGCCGATGGTCGTGATAGTAAACTAAGATCTAGAGATAGTGAGACTCGAATGGAAAAACTTCTATAGTACATCTGGACTGATATCAAATAGTGGTGACAGCCCACGCTATATGTTGATGTGGCACGGAAATTGGAGATATCTCTGATGAAATAAATCCACCAGTTGCATATGTGTTACTGCCAAATATTAGAGTAAGCAGCCAGTAGATAAAGTAAAGATTTTGAGAAATAACTGAGATCACAGACACGCTGACAAAGATAAAAGATTTATACGTCTGACGTTTCTGAAAACTTTATTTACGAATTCGCCAACGCAACTCATTCTGTTGATCGATAGCTGGAACTACAAGTCTGTTATGCGCAAAAACCCATTAGCATTGATAATACTGTGCACCAGATAATGACCAACATTTGAAAGAGATGTGTCTCAGCCGTTGATCCATGTATATGAAAAAAAAAGCAAATACTTTCCTTACCAATCAAGGAAATATATAAAGAAAATTTAACTGCTTTGTTAATAGTTTCAGGCAATTAACTACGCTATATGGCTAGATTCAGGAACAGATAATAGTACTTCAGTGCTTGTATCACTCGAATAATTGGAATAGTAGAAAAGTAATGAAAGTACTTTTCTAGCTATTTGAAAAGATAGTTTTTACTTTTCGACCATTATATGGCAATGAGATTTTCTCTAATCGAACAGCGGTGAATATTTTGTGGAACAGATTATGTGATACTGGCAGATACACAATTCAAATGATCATTTAATTAAACAACTTTCTGTATTCTCTAGTTTTCAAACATTTAGATAAATAGCGTTTTGATCAACAAAAAAAGAACTCTACAATGATGTCCTTAAAAAATATATATAAAGATAAAATTAAAAAGTTAAACAAAAAATATTGTGCTCGGTAGAACCTCTTAAACTGATAGATATACTAGCTCGAACTTTGCAAAGCTACTTCTGGTACTGTTCGATTTATGATGAGTCGTAAAAGGTATGTATAGTCAAAATTAATTTATCATCGCTACATAATGTTTCTATATTCAGTATACTTTACTAATTGCTATAAGTTAATAGACTTTGCACTTTGTTATTGGTAACTTATTATAGTCGCATTATGAGTTTCAATACGATTTATAATATACTTTACCCTTTGTCAACATTATTTAACTTACTATAGTTCGTTAAAGAGTTAAGACTTTTAAGTCGTTGGTTATTGAACGGAGTAACAAATACGTCAGGTTTCTTTTAACCTATTAAAACAAGAAACAAATATTAGAATTAATAAATCACTGTACTTATACCTCATACTAAAATGTTAAAATGTTTACACACATTGACATACGAACAGTATCACTTTTGTAGCTGCATATGTTATTTTAAAGAGCAAAAATTCTCCAATTCTCAAACTCGTTACTTTTAATATTCCTTTCTGACATCCAGAAATTACTCCTAACGTCTTCTAACGCCCAAAATATATAAAACTTTTATCTTATTTTGTTAGTTTAAAAGATTCAAAGCGACCAATGTTCAACTAATGCTGCAATTCTAGCCAATTCAGATCTAAAAGCACAGATAGCTCTCGAGTAGCTTTGTGCAAAATTCAAAACAAAACAAAACAGATCTAAAAGCCTTCGTCACCTTCTCTATTTTTCGTTACATAATTATTAAATTGTCCACTGTCGAGTATAATATGGAAATTCGAAAGTATGGTTCATGAAACAGTCTTTTACATTCTTAAGTTAATATCAGTTTTCATACACCAATATGTTTGTTTGAGAAATATTTTATGTTACGAAACTTTTTGTATTACAATTTTCATGGTCTTGTATATTTAAAAAATAAATAGGATTATTTTAAAGCAACTTTGGCAAAATGAATTTAAAAAAGGAACACATAAATTCTAATAAAAATTAAGGTAGTTCATTTTATTGCAAATTAAGTATAAAACATTAATACAGAAATATTGAATTTAGAGAAAAAGAAAGACAACGTAGAAATAGAAATATATTTTTACATTAAAATTGAAAAATAATAATAGCAGATATAATTTAAACCTTTTTTTATTTTTATTTTAAGTGTCCTACTATATGCTTATCACAAAAATCATGTAAAGTGAGTAATTCATAATAATGTATAAGATATTACAATGAAACCCTATTACAATTTGTGCTTTGAATATCTAGCAATAAATACACCACACTGACATCAACATCACACAATAAAAGTCACAAAGTTTAGTTAACTACTTGCATTAAGTAAATCATATAAATATGTCAGGGCTTTATACAAGAATTAAATGTTTTTTTATAATGCAGATGACATAGTAATTGTTCGTAGTACCCATATAACCTAGGAATGAACAAGTATCCATTGTGTAAAGATCGCTTATATTTGATATAATTTATTAAAGATAAAACAATTTTAATGCTAACATTCGCATAGCAATCTTATACATTTTAATAGTTGCAATTTTTTTCATATAACTGGGCCAACTTAGTGGCTTCATTCATTTGATTCAATATAACTCCATAAGAAAACAATCCACTTGCTACATTAAGCAAAAATGCCTTGCCTAATGTAAAGAAACCCCCAGACACTTAAACTTACGTCAGTTCCTATCATTTTCAGAAATAAATTTCTGACATGCATGTGTTCCTCTAATTTTAAATCATTTTTCATTTAAACAAGTAAAAATCTTCTATTTTATAAACATTTGTTATGAGATTCTGAGGGTTTCATGCTATGTACATCAATAAAATGAAAAAGCTTATTGGAAGAGCGTTCAGTATTATAAAAATTAAAAATGACAATTAAAAATGAAAAAAAAGTTTTCGTCGTTATTTGAAATATGTATATATTGTGACAATTCGTTAAGCCACATACTCAAGGTCTTTCTAACCATTAATACCAATGATACGTCATTGATACGAATACTATTAACACAATAAATCTGATGCTCAAAGTACATATTAATGTCCATGCTAATAATACCATACAAAATGGATTTTGGAAAGTTATTTGGATCAGTGCCAAAATGATAAAAACCTAGAATATTTTCTTATCGTAAACGACCAGTCTTTGAAAACTGAAGATTACAAGCAGTCGTAAAAGTAACATTAAATAGACAACAGTGAAAACTATGTACGTTTTTTTCGGTGATATAAATAGTACCTATCTTCTTTGTGACAGAGAAAATAATTCATAATTAGTGCTGCAGCTACCAATATGCAAATATATGACATTCTAGACCAGAAAAAGATCTGGTTCTTCAAAATCCAGTGATATATCAACTGGTTAATGAGTCGTAAAACTAACAGGTTGATGTAGAATATCACTAATGCTCTTTTAATGTAAAATTTCTTACTTTTCTTCATGCCATCTCTGTCAGTAAAATTGAAAGTAAATATTTCACTCAACTTGCTAAAGAGAAGGTAACTTTTGTTATCGTTCATCCTTCTTTTTTACTTTTAGTTCAAGAGCTTGTACTAAGAATTTGGGCAATTGTATCGTGTGCATCGGAGGAAACATTTGTATATAAGCCAAAGGAAAGTATTATTTTTTACGATGAGTTACGCATGAGTATGCAATATGATTGATATATTGAAGTTGCTGTGTTATTTGTGTTGTTGGCCATTATTCTTATTCTCAATATTAAAGATAGATTATCACACATTATAGCAAAAGTACAGATGCGTGATAGACCACCAGAGTTGGTAACTGGAAAAGTAATTTGACGGACTATTATTGAAAACCGCTGTATCATTCCTTTCATCAGTTTGGTTTGAGGTAATGCTATGCATAAATAATGTGCAAAATATTCACAAGACGAAAGGAGGAAGACTTTCGAAACGTCGTTCTCTACACTTGTGTCTCCACAACAGGCAGTTGCCGTCCATTGTACAAAGTTTCATCATTTTCTTCTTATTCTATTTTTCCTGTCAAACATTGATTTATTTCTGCCTTCTATTTTAACTAAAGTGTTATGATACCTGAACCTTTTGTAATAATATATACAAGCCTTTGTTGACCCTATATACACAACACGTTAAACAATCATATTTCTTGGATAATTTTCCTCTCAGTGGGCTCAGCAGAGACCCCGATGAGGTTTTGCTATACAAAAAAACACACACACACACTTTAATAATTAAAGACATTAGTATACAACATTTTTCAATCTTGTTTTTCATGTCATGAGTCAAAATGTACATAACGATATACGAAGAATTTGTTACAATACTGTAACTGGAAAAAATAACTATATTTATCTATGCTTCTGTTTTCTGTTATGTAGTTTCACATTTTGACTAATACAATGCTTTTTGTTTTCCTTGACAAAATACATATAACAGGTTACATCTAAAATTAAGCAAAGTGGATGTATTCATTTCTCATATACTGAAAATTGTTATTATAATTATTGATATATTTCTGAAGAAAGCATTTGATTTTTCCACTGCAGATCTGAGGGCTTATAACGCTAAAATTCTGGTTTTCAAACCTACAGTGGGAATTAAACGGATAGCTAATTGTGTAGCTTTGGGCTTAACAAAAATAAATTAATTATTTTTTTTGGAAATGTTATTTATTATGTAAGAAAAATACTTGTCTTATAGACTAGTTCATTTTATTGAAACTATCTGATGATGTTATAAGTACATATATTAATCAACGGATTAACTATTTTATTCAATGTGTTTTAAAAGCCATTACTTTATCAAAGTCTCTTGAAGGTTGCATTTTTATTTCAAAACTCGTGTCGGTATCTACATTATATATATGTTTACTTTGGTTTATTAGTCCTCTCTCCGTGAGAGAGAGAAGAATGAGAGAGAGAGAGGTAAAACTCATTACGCCGTGAAAACGTAATTCATTTGATATGAGACAACCTAGAAGAGAAACTTGCTCTGTAAAAAAATCATCTTTTTGCCTTTTGTCATTCTGTTGAGAAAAGTCAGAAATATATTTACTAAATATGAACGTCTAGACTCATTCTAGAAAGTGTCACTAATTTATACTGAAATATGTCGTACTTTTTCGACCTTTGAAATTTTATTAGAGTAAAGTGCCACAAAAAAGTTCATTATATTTCTACTATAGGTTATAAAGGATAGTTTTCTGATTCCTCTTGCATATTATTTTACCTAATTTGGAGTAACAAGAAGATTCTATTAATATCCTGTTATAACCTTAGGAGAGTTAGTATTCTCGTTACATTACTTATTTATTTCATTTTTCAGTGAAAGATAGAATTCGATATACTATTTATATTTCATTGAATAGTGGACTTCTATGTTCCATTTCTTTTTAAATACAGACACACTATCATTGTATTTTATGTGAGATATTAAAACATCTCTTTTTTTTAAGAGAAAACAATGATGTCTTTAGTGTTTTTTAACTGTATAATTGAAGGTACCTTTACAAACTTTTGCTAAGTATAAATGTAAGTTAACTTTTGAAGTCCTCTGTATTAAAGAGTTCAACTAGTAATTAATAATTTTCTAGAAATATATTTAAATATATAAATTTGTGCGATTCTTTTAAACATTCTTTTCATAGTTTAGCTAAAACATTCACTAGTTAATGTCTTTTTAACTAGTGAGAGTGCACATATTATTACTGTATGAATAAAATAATTTTCTCTCAGGTTGTTTTTCATTCTGATATTATGCCTTTGTGGTTAGTGAAAGCATGAAGAAATTATTAAGTTTATTCTTTGGTAAATTATTTTTATTACTTTAAATTTGTTTGTTTTTTTAATACTATATTTTTAATATGAGAGTTACAAAATGTTGTAGTATTAAAATTTACAATTTAAAAAAAATTGTTAATCTAGAGTTTTATTTTATCCGTTAAACACTTCAGTATCAGTTAAGATCTAACTAGCCTGTTAAACTGTTTGCATTAGTGTTTGTCTACATTATTCTATTTTTGAAATTGGTTAATGTAAATGTTGTTCTGTGTGATATTGAAAAGTTTTTGACATAAAATTTACTATCATATTCATCTTACGTTGTCAGCTTAAAAAGTATTTTAGAAATAATTATTAAACTGCGCACTTTGCATTATAATATAGAATTCCGAAAGTACGGATGACTTACATTACAATATGTTTCATCGAATAGTCTTTGACATTCTTTGGTTTATGTCATATCTGATCTTCCAATATGTTTATCCCAATATTGCTGTATGGTTTTGAAATGCTAATTTATCAGAATCCTGATGAGTTTATACATATAAAAGTGGGTTAATTTTAAAACAATTGGACAGAAGTCATTCAAGAATAACAAAGCAACATTTCTACAGAAGATTAACAAAGCTCATTTTATTATATCTAGTTATTAAATATCTTAAACTGGAAACCTATAACACAGTATTGTTCAATTACGAGTAAAATATAGACAATGTAGTTGTAAATGTATATGGTTATGTTGAAAATAAAAAACAGTAGAAATGATTTTTATTAGTTTTAATTACCTTACTACACGCTTAACAGAAGAACCACTTATTTAATAATGAAATATGTCAAAATAATCTATTACATATTACGCTGCGGAAATTATACAGTTTATGTTTTGTAATATTAAAAAACACATATGTCAAACAAACACCAGCATTGCACAATAAAAGTCACACCATCAGCTCAGCTAACTGCATAGATTTAATAAATCACATGCATATCCACACATGTATAAGAATTAAGTATTTGCACTAGTGTAGAACAGATTATATATGTACAACAAATTCTTTGTAATGTAGAAAATATAGTATATAAATGTATCCCATAACGGTAGGTATGGGTATTAACATTTTTATTGATAAGCATAGAACAACGTTTCGAACTTCCTAGGTCATCTTCAAGTTAACAAAGATAAAGTTTGCAACTGATCGTTGCCAGGCACATGTCTTAGAGCAGGGGTGTGCAACAGGCGGCCCGCGGGCCACAACCCGGCCCGCCAAGCCATTTAGTGTGGCCCTAGTTGTTGTAATCTAACCATGTGGCCTGATCTGTAATCCAACGCAAATGGAATATTTTTAAAAAGCATCGATCCTACGGGATTCCCAGGCTTCGACTCGACAAACTTCTAAAATTATCTTTGCTAGAGAGGAGCAGGCCGAATTCGATTGGTCGGCCTCCTTAGGGCATGAATAGGTGACGTGCACTATTGTCTACGACTCAACGTCATGTCCTGAACCTCGCCTTCGCCCGCTGGCGACAATTTTCCCTAACCTCTGCTGTCCGTCATTCATTATTGGTGAAAATTTTATTACCTTTTACAGTTACTACAAGAGATTGAAGGTAAATTGATTATTATTTAGCATATTGTTGTGACTTTACTGAATTTATTAAAATTTTTGCTTTCAGATGCATCTGATTCTATGTACAGTGTGACCTCGTTATTCGCGGGGTTACGTTCTTTACCCTCCGCGAATAGCGAAAACCGCGAATATTGGACGCAGTTTTAAAACGTATATGTATGCGATTATATACTATATGAAATGCTTCCCAAACACTAATGATACTTATACTCATTGATGCAGTAATAATGTAGCAATATTGCATACTGTTATGTATTTCACTAAATTGTACCGTGCGTTACCGGGCTGTGCTTTGCCGTTTGCGTTGTTGGGGAAGCTGAGGCAGTCAGCCAATAGCAGTCAATCTTGTTTGGTGAAGACGACAATTGATAAAACGGCTTGATTGAGTAAATACAACAGAAATCTCCTCGAAAAGCCCTTTCAGTCTCTGTGACCTACAAAAACGCAGTTCGCGCATAACCCGCGAATATGCGGGGCCGCGAATGGCGAACCGCGAATAGGCGAGGTCACACTGTATTTTGCTATTCTCAATTAATTTAAGTACCGGAAGGCTATGATCGGGATGCCAATTTAGAAACATGTGTTTCTGTCCATAAGAGGTTCCATGTGTAAATAAATTCTATGTTTTTTCTACTTTGCTATTTTCGTGAGAATAATTTTTGTTTTGATTTCAGGGCTAGTAAAATGTCAGCAGTTAAGAAACGAAAAATTGATGATGAGGAAGGTTATTCAACAGTGAATGGTGCACAAAATATCTTGTTGTCCCACATAATCAAGGTGTTGTCTGCCTCGTCTGTCAAACTACAATTGCAGTCATGAAAGAGTACAATATTAAGCGACATTACGCAACTAAGCACTCCTCCCAGTTTGATGAAATTGTTGGTCAGGCACGAAAGGACAAAATTGAACATTTAAAACATCCATTGAAAAGCAACAAGGTGTTTTTAACACTTTCAAGAAAAATTCAGAACTGGTGACAAAACTGAGTTTTAAGCTTTGTGAATGTATGGCAGAAAAGGAAAGCCTTTCAGTGATGGAGAATTTATTAAAATTGTTTAACAATATTCACAGAATATGCATGTCTAGAGAAAAATATTTGGTGGAGCAAACTAGCCTTTCCCTTTACTGTCTCACGCAGGACAAAAGATCTTTCAGAGGACATCAAAGAAACTTTGAAGAGAGATTGAATTCGTGTGAAGCTTTCAGTCTGGCTTTGGATGAAAGCACTGGTATCAATGACACATCCCAACTTGTCATTTTCATCAGAGCTGTTACTGCAGGCTTTGATGTTTTCGAAGAGTTTTAGATATGGCAAGCCTTTCCTCCACAACCACAGGACAGGATATTTGTGAACAAGTGCTTAGGTTGTAGAAAAGTTTGAACTGAATCCTTATAAATTATGTGGTGTTACAACAGATGGTGCTCCTTCCATGACAGGTAGGACAAATGGATTCACCAAGAAATTTCTAACTGCAATTGGAGCACAAGACGTAGTTGTAAGCCATTGCATTATTCACCAAGAGAGCTTGTGCACCAAAGTTCTGGATTTTGCAGAAGTCATGAAAATGTCGTCCAATGCGTAAATTATATTCGAACACGAGGATTAAATCATCGACAATTTAAAACTTTTTTAGATGAGCTGGACAGTGAGTATTCAGATGTTTTGTACTTCACTGCTGTACGTTGGCTTAGTAGAGCTGCTACTTTGAAGAGATTCTGGAATCTGCGAGAGGAGATTAAGTTCTTCATGGAGAGCAAACGTCAGAATGTGGACTTCTTGAGCAATGAGAACTGGCTGAATGACTTAGCATTCCTCACAGACATTACACAGCATCTGTCTGATTTAAACTTAAAACTACAAGGGAAAAGTCAACTTGTGAATAAGTTGTTTGAGCATATTTGTGCTTTTGAGAAGAAATTGGAACTTTTCCAGGTTCAGTTGAGAAGAGCCATATTGACCCATTTTACATGTCTTGCAACCAGGAAACTGGAATTTCCTAATCTGGATTGCACCAAATATGGAACCAGTGTACAAAAGCTGCGTGATGAGTTTGCAAACAGATTTCCAGATTTCAGACAAACTGAAATTAGATTGAAATTGTTCGCTCAACCTTTTGATTTGGCAGTGGAAGACAGTCCTGATGATTGCCAAATGGAACTCATTGAACTGCAGGCTGACATGGACACTAAAAGGAAATTCTCTGAAAACAGTTTGCTAGACTTTTACAAACTCTGTGTACGTGAAAAGTTTCCCAATTTG
>NC_134826.1:124775533-124853312 GCF_004210375.1 Tachypleus tridentatus | reverse complement strand
ATAAAGTTGGCAAATAACATCATCCTCAAATAGTTCAGTATAAAAAATGGAGTTTTCAAATATGCATAACTACATCAGTTAACAACAGTTATACATATCGTTTAAATTTAAGATATATCTTATCCGCAATCTTTAAATTTTTTTCGAAAGAAACATGTATACTATCGATTTTCACTATTATCGACAATTTGCTACATAGTAACTTTCGATATTTTTTTGTACGATGTAGGTAAATTTTGATAAATCCTTCTGTATCATTATTCGTATGAAATGGGCCTACATTACGTTCACAGACAACATAGTCTCATGGAATATCTTTAACGTTTTCGTAGAGTGTACACAGTTTATTTTCAAAATATGAATTTTCACAAGTTTTGAAATACAAAATCGAAATATAAACCGACACCTATAAACAGATTTTAAAAAACCTTGATACATCGACAAACTTATGATGAAATCTCAAAACTTAATGCTGCATCTACATATTCCGGTGTTAAATCCTCTCAAAGAATTTCATGCTGCAACACAACTTTTATTGCTAATTGAGCCAAAAATGAAATATCCTATTACAATGTTTCTTCTTTTCGAAAGACGGTTCAAAGTTCTTGCATAGTTAGAATAAAAGAGGTTCATATCTTTTTTGTGTATTGATGCTTTTTTACTCGAAGAAAAAAAAAAAAGAATTATGCGAAAGATAAAATATAGTAATAATAATATGGTTCAGTTAACCAAAGTAATACTAAATTAAGCACTGTATGAATAAATCTCAATTATTCACCGAAGTCCGAAATATAGTTTTCCTTCACACCTTCCCATTTCATAAAGTTGGCAAATAACATCATCCTCAAATACTTTGTCACCTTCAGAAGAATTACTGAATATAATTAATGGTTCCATTATCTAATACACTCTCATACTAATTTCACAGAATGTTCTTTCGTTTATATACTTGAAGAAATTTGGATTTAATTAATAATAATAACAATAATCACCAAGACGAAAAACTGTTAATATCCGAGAAATAACTTAATATTTCACTGCAGTATAAAAATGACTTATATTCTTGTTTGTTTGGAGCTTTATGAGTGCAATTCTATCTTCGAACTCCAGCTGCATTTGTAAACACTAAATGCAAAACCGGAATTCAAAGATAGATCGACACCCCGTTTAAACATAATTTGAAACCATTGACAATCTTCAATCCTGTATTAAAATTCGAAAAGTTTGCACAGCATCACCAAATTCAGGATAAAGATGCGATAAACGAGGGTTCCTCTCACAATAATAATAGTGTCAGTCAATTAAAGTGGATAGTTTGGTGAACACACAGATAATCGGCTACAATGATTTCGTCTCTTAGAAGGTTTATTTTTGAAGAGTTTACCTAATTAAAAAACAGTTGTTTGCAGATGTACCTCTTTCATCCCCTCAAGTATTTTTAGTGATGCATTAGAAATTAATACGCCAATAAAAATATGATACATAGACATATTGAAGTTAATCTCTAGAGCACAGTAATACTCATTTCAATACTACATGAAAAAAAATATAAAACTAACCTTGTACTCCCTCTTACAGCATTCAAATGTCCACAATTCATAAATTTTCAAATATCAAGAGCTCCATAATTTAAAAAATGCTGAAGGGTAGAAGAGGAGTTCTCATTCGCACTGGAAACATTGAGGCACAGAACTCGTTTCTTACTTATACATGACTCCTCGGTGTATTTTATGACTACATTTTTACTTAAATTACCGAAATCGTATTGTACATTTGAAAAAATTAGAACTTAAAGTATTTATATAACAATGACCAAAGAAAAAGTTTTGTTATAAACCGACACATAACTTACTTTAAAACAGAAAAAGACAAGCATCCCTACGTTCAATATAAAAAAAAATTGAGTTTTCAAATATGCATAACTACATCAGTTAACAACAGTTATACATATCGTTTAAATTAAAGATATATCTTATCCGCAATCTTTAAATTTTTTTCGAAAGAAACATGTATACTATCGATTTTCACTATTATCGACAATTTGCTACATAGTAACTTTCCATATTTTTTAGTACGATGTCGGTAAATTTTGATAAATCCTTCTGTATCATTATTCGTATCAATTGGGCCTACATTACGTTCACAGACAACATAGTCTCATGGAATATCTTTAACGTTTTCGTAGAGTGTACACAGTTTATTTTCAAAACATGAATTTTCACAAGTTTTGAAATACAAAATCGAAATATAAACCGACACCTATAAACAGATTTTAAAAAACCTTGATCCATCGACAAACTTATGATGAAATCTCAAAACTTAATGCTGCATCTACATATTCCGGTGTTAAATCTTCTCAAAGAATTTCCTGCTGCAACACAACTTTTATTGCTAATTGAGCCAAAAATAGAATATCCTATTACAATGTTTCTTCTTTTCCAAACACGGTTCAAAGTTTTTGTATACTTAGAATAAAAGAGATTCATATCTTTTTTGTGTATTGAAAATTTTTTACTCGAAGGAAAAAAATAATAGAATTATGCGAAAGATTAAATATAGTAATAATAATATGGTTCAGTTAACCAAAGTAATACTAAATTAAGCACTGTATGAATAAATCTCAATTATTCATCGAAGTCCGAAATATAGTTTTCCTTCACACCTTCCCATTTCATAAAGTTGGCAAATAACATCATCCTCAAATAGTTCAGTATAAAAAAATGGAGTTTTCAAATATGCATAACTACATCAGTTAACAACAGTTATACATATCGTTTAAATTTAAGATATATCTTATCCGCAATCTTTAAATTTTTTTCGAAAGAAACATGTATACTATCGATTTTCACTATTCTCGACAATTTGCTACATAGTAACTTTCCATTTTTTTTAGTACGATGTCGGTAAATTTTGAAAAATCCTTCTGTATCATTATTCGTATCAATTGGGCCTACATTACGCTCACAGACAACATAGTCTCATGGAATATCTTTAACGTTTTCGTAGAGTGTACACAATTTATTTTCAAAATAAGAATTTTCACAAGTTTTGAAATACAAAACCGAAATATAAACCGACACCTATAAACAGATTTTAAAAAACCTTGATCCATCGACAAACTGATGATGAAATCTCAAAACATAATGCTGCATCTACATATTCCTGTGTTAAATCCTCCCAAAGAATTTCTTTCTGCAACACCACTTTTATTGCTAATTGAGCCAAAAATGAAATATCCTATTACAATATTTCTTCTTTTCGAAAGACGGTTCAAAGTTTTTGCATAGTTAGAATAGAAGAGGTTCATATCTTTTTTGTGTATTGATGCTTTTTTACTTGAAGGAAAAAAAATAATAGAATTATGCGAAAGATAAAATATAGTAATAATAATATGGTTCAGTTAACCAAAGTAATACTAAATTAAGCACTGAATGAATAAATCTCAATTATTCATCGAAGTCCGAAATATAGTTTTCCTTCACACCTACCCATTTCATAAAGTTGGCAAATAACATCATCCTCAAATTGTTTGTCACCTTCAGAAGAATTACTGAATATAATTAATGGTTCCTTTATCTAATACACTCTCAGACTAATTTCACAGAATGTTCTTTCGTTTATATACTTGAAGAAATTTGGATTTAATTAATAATAATAATAATAATCACCAAGGTGAAAAATTGTTAATATCCGAGAAATAACTTAATATTTGACTGCAGTATAAAAATGAGTTATATTCTTGTTTCTTTGGAGCTTTTACGAAGTGCAATTCTATCTTCGAACTCCAGCTGCATTTGTAAACACTAAATGCAAAACAGGAATTCAAAGATAGATCGACACCCCGTTTAAACATAATTTGAAACCATTAATAATCTTCAATCCTCTATTAAAATTCGAAAAGTTTGCACAGCATCACCAAATTCAGGATAAAGAAGCGATAAACGAGGGTTCCTCTCACAATAATGATAGTGTCAGTCAATTAAAGTAGATAGTTTGGTGAACACACAGATAATCGGCTACAATGATTTCGTCTCTTAGAAGGTTTATTTTTGAAGAGTTTTCCTAATTATAAAACATTTGTTTGCAGATGTACTTCTTTCATCCCCTCAAATATTTTTAGTGATACATTAGAAATTAATACGCCAATAAAAAAAGACATAATGAAGTTAATCTCTAGAGCACAGTAATACTCATTTCAATACAACATGAAAAAAAATATAAGACTAACCTTGTACTCCCTCTTACAGCATTCAAATGTCCACAATTCATAAATTTGCAAATATCAAGAGCTCCATAATTTAAAAAATGCTGAAGGGTAGAAGAGGAGTTCTCATTCGCACTGGAAACTTTGAGGCACAGAACTCGTTTCTTACTTATACATCACCCCTCAGTGTATTTTATGACTAAATTTTACTTAAATTACCGAAATCTTATTGTACATTTGAAAAAAATTAGGACTTAAAGTATTTATATAACAATGACCAAAGAAAAAGTTTTGTTATAAACCGACACATAACTTACTTTAAAACAGATAAAGACAAGTATCCCAACGTTCAATATAAAAAAAATGGAGTTTTCAAATATGCATAACTACATCAGTTAACAACAGTTATACATATCGTTTAAAATAAGATATATCTTATCCGCAATCTTTAAATTTTTTTCGAAAGAAACATGTATACTATCGATTTTCACTATTCTCGACAATTTGCTACATAGTAACTTTCCATTTTTTTAGTACGATGTCGGTAAATTTTGAAAAATCCTTCTGTATCATTAATCGTATCAATTGGGCCTACATTACGCTCACAGACAACATAGTCTCATGGAATATCTTTAACGTTTTCGTAGAGTGTACACAGTTTATTTTCAAATTAAGAATTTTCACAAGTTTTGAAATACAAAACCGAAATATAAACCGACACCTATAAACAGATTTTAAAAACCTTGATCCATCGACAAACTGATGATGAAATCTCAAAACATAATGCTGCATCTACATATTCCTGTGTTAAATCCTCCCAAAGAATTTCCTTCTGCAACACCACTTTTATTGCTAATTGAGCCAAAAATGAAATATCCTATTACAATGTTTCTTCTTTTCGAAAGACGGTTCAAAGTTTTTGCATAGTTAGAATAGAAGAGGTTCATATCTTTTTTGTGTATTGATGCTTTTTTACTTGAAGGAAAAAAAATAATAGAATTATGCGAAAGATAAAATATAGTAATAATAATATGGTTCAGTTAACCAAAGTAATACTAAATTAAGCACTGAATGAATAAATCTCAATTATTCATCGAAGTCCGAAATATAGTTTTCCTTCACACCTACCCATTTCATAAAGTTGGCAAATAACATCATCCTCAAATAGTTTGTCACCTTCAGAAGAATTACTGAATATAATTAATGGTTCTTTTATCTAATACACTCTCAGACTAATTTCACAGAATGTTCTTTCGTTTATATACTTGAAGAAATTTGGATTTAATTAATAATAATAATAATAATCACCAAGACGAAAAATTGTTAATATCCGAGAAATAACTTAATATTTGACTGCAGTATAAAAATGAGTTATATTCTTGTTTCTTTGGAGCTTTTACGAAGTGCAATTCTATCTTCGAACTCCAGCTGCATTTGTAAACACTAAATGCAAAACAGAATTCAAAGATAGATCGACACCCCGTTTAAACATAATTTGAAACCATTAATAATCTTCAATCCTGTATTAAAATTTGAAAAGTTTGCACAGCATCACCAAATTCAAAATAAAGAAGCGATAAACGAGGGTTCCTCTCACAATAATGATAGTGTCAGTCAATTAAAGTAGATAGTTTGGTGAACACACAGATAATCGGCTACAATGATTTCGTCTCTTAGAAGGTTTATTTTTGAAGAGTTTACCTAATTAAAAAACAGTTGTTTGCAGATGTACCTCTTTCATCCCCTCAAGTATTTTTAGTGATACATTAGAAATTAATACGCCAATAAAAAGACATAATAAAGTTAATCTCTAGAGCACAGTAATACTCATTTCAATACAACATGAAAAAAAATATAAGACTAACCTTGTACTCCCTCTTACAGCATTCAAATGTCCACAATTCATCAATTTGCAAATATCAAGAGCTCCATAATTTAAAAAATGCTGAAGGGTAGAACAGGAGTTCTCAGTCGCACTGGAAACTTTGTAGCACAGAATTCGTCTTACTGACACATGACCCCTCAGTGTATTTTATGACTAAATTTTACTTAAATTACCGAAATCTTATTGTACATTTGAAAAAAATTAGGACTTAAAGTATTTATATAACAATGACCAAAGAAAAAGTTTGTTATAAACCGACACATAACTTCCTTTAAAACAGATAAAGACAAGTATCCCAACGTTCAATATAAAAAAAATGGAGTTTTCAAATATGCATAACTACATCAGTTAACAACAGTTATACATATCGTTTAAAATAAGATATATCTTATCCGCAATCTTTAAATTTTTTTCGAAAGAAACATGTATACTATCGATTTTCACTATTCTCGACAATTTGCTACATAGTAACTTTCCATTTTTTTTTAGTACGATGTCGGTAAATTTTGATAAATCCTTCTGTATCATTATTCGTATCAATTGGGCCTACATTACGCTCACAGACAACATAGTCTCATGGAATATCTTTAACGTTTTCGTAGAGTGTACACAGTTTATTTTCAAATTAAGAATTTTCACAAGTTTTGAAATACAAAACCGAAATATAAACCGACACCTATAAACAGATTTTAAAAAACCTTGATCCATCGACAAACTGATGATGAAATCTCAAAACATAATGCTGCATCTACCTATTCCTGTGTTAAATCCTCCCAAAGAATTTCCTTCTGCAACACCACTTTTATTGCTAATTGAGCCAAAAATGAAATGTCCTATTACAATATTTCTTCTTTTCGAAAGACGGTTCAAAGTTTTTGCATAGTTAGAATAGAAGAGGTTCATATCTTTTTTGTGTATTGATGCTTTTTTACTTGAAGGAAAAAAAATAATAGAATTATGCGAAAGATAAAATATAGTAATAATAATATGGTTCAGTTAACCAAAGTAATACTAAATTAAGCACTGAATGAATAAATCTCAATTATTCATCGAAGTCCGAAATATAGTTTTCCTTCACACCTACCCATTTCATAAAGTTGGCAAATAACATCATCCTCAAATAGTTCAGTATAAAAAAATGGAGTTTTCAAATATGCATAACTACATCAGTTAACAACAGTTATACATATCGTTTAAATTTAAGATATATCTTATCCGCAATCTTTAAATTTTTTTCGAAAGAAACATGTATAGTATCGATTTTCACTATTATCGACAATTTGCTACATAGTAACTTTCCATATTTTTTTAGTACGATGTCGGTAAATTTTGATAAATCCTTCTGTATCATTATTCGTATCAATTGGGCCTACATTACGTTCACAGACAACATAGTCTTATGGAATATCTTTAACGTTTTCGTAGAGTGTACACAGTTTATTTTCAAAATATTAATTTTCACAAGTTTTAAAATACAACCGAAATATAAACCGACACCTATAAACAGATTTTAAAAAAACCTTGATCCATCGACAAACTTATGATGAAATCTCAAAACTTAATGCTTCATCTACATATTCCGGTGTTAAATCCTCTCAAAGAATTTTCTGCTGCAACACAACTTTTATTGCTAATTGAGCCAAAAATGAAATATCCTATTACAATATTTCTTCTTTTCGAAAGACGGTTCAAAGTTTTTGCATAGTTAGAATAGAAGAGGTTCATATCTTTTTTGTGTATTGATGCTTTTTTACTTGAAGGAAAAAAAATAATAGAATTATGCGAAAGATAACATATAGTAATAATAATACGGTTCAGTTAACCAAAGCAATACTAAATTAAGCACTGTATGAATAAATCTCAATTATTCATCGAAGTCCGAAATATAGTTTTCCTTCACACCTATCCATTTCATAAAGTTGGCAAATAACATCATCCTCAAATAGTTCAGTATAAAAAAATGGAGTTTTCAAATATGCATAACTACATCAGTTAACAACAGTTATATATATCGTTTAAATTTAAGATATATCTTATCCGCAATCTTTAAATTTTTTTCGAAAGAAACATGTATACTATCGATTTTCACTATTATCGACAATTTGCTACATAGTAACTTTCCATATTTTTTAGTACGATGTCGGTAAATTTTGATAAATCCTTCTGTATCATTATTCGTATCAATTGGGCCTACATTACGTTCACAGACAACATAGTCTCATGGAATATCTTTAACGTTTCCGTAGAGTGTACACAGTTTATTTTCAAAATATGAATTTTCACAAGTTTTGAAATACAAAACCGAAATATAAACCGACACCTATAAACAGATTTTAAAAAACCTTGATCCATCGACAAACTGATGATGAAATCTCAAAACATAATGCTGCATCTACCTATTCCTGTGTTAAATCCTCCCAAAGAATTTCCTTCTGCAACACCACTTTTATTGCTAATTGAGCCAAAAATGAAATGTCCTATTACAATATTTCTTCTTTTCGAAAGACGGTTCAAAGTTTTTGCATAGTTAGAATAGAAGAGGTTCATATCTTTTTTGTGTATTGATGCTTTTTTTACTTGAAGGAAAAAAAAAATAATAGAATTATGCGAAAGATAAAATATAGTAATAATAATATGGTTCAGTTAACCAAAGTAATACTAAATTAAGCACTGAATGAATAAATCTCAATTATTCATCGAAGTCCGAAATATAGTTTTCCTTCACACCTACCCATTTCATAAAGTTGGCAAATAACATCATCCTCAAATAGTTCAGTATAAAAAAATGGAGTTTTCAAATATGCATAACTACATCAGTTAACAACAGTTATACATATCGTTTAAATTTAAGATATATCTTATCCGCAATCTTTAAATTTTTTTCGAAAGAAACATGTATAGTATCGATTTTCACTATTATCGACAATTTGCTACATAGTAACTTTCCTTATTTTTTTTAGTACGATGTCGGTAAATTTTGATAAATCCTTCTGTATCATTATTCGTATCAATTGGGCCTACATTACGTTCACAGACAACATAGTCTTATGGAATATCTTTAACGTTTTCGTAGAGTGTACACAGTTTATTTTCAAAATATTAATTTTCACAAGTTTTAAAATACAACCGAAATATAAACCGACACCTATAAACAGATTTTAAAAACCTTGATCCATCGACAAACTTATGATGAAATCTCAAAACTTAATGCTTCATCTACATATTCCGGTGTTAAATCCTCTCAAAGAATTTTCTGCTGCAACACAACTTTTATTGCTAATTGAGCCAAAAATGAAATATCCTATTACAATATTTCTTCTTTTCGAAAGACGGTTCAAAGTTTTTGCATAGTTAGAATAGAAGAGGTTCATATCTTTTTTTGTGTATTGAAGCTTTTTTTTTACTCGAAGGAAAAAATAATAGAATTATGCGAAAGATAAAATATAGTAATAATAATATGGTTCAGTTAACCAAAGTAATACTAAATTAAGCACTGTATGAATAAATCTCAATTATTCATCGAAGTCCGAAATATAGTTTTCCTTCACACCTACCCATTTCATAAAGTTGGCAAATAACATCATCCTCAAATAGTTCAGTATAAAAAAAGGAGTTTTCAAATATGCATAACTACATCAGTTAACAACAGTTATACATATCGTTTAAATTTAAGATATATCTTATCCGCAATCTTTAAATTTTTTTCGAAAGAAACATGTATACTATCGATTTTCACTATTATCGACAATTTGCTACATAGTAACTTTCCATATTTTTTAGTACGATGTCGGTAAATTTTGATAAATCCTTCTGTATCATTATTCGTATCAATTGGGCCTACATTACGTTCACAGACAACATAGTCTCATGGAATATCTTTAACGTTTCCGTAGAGTGTACACAGTTTATTTTCAAAATATGAATTTTCACAAGTTTTGAAATACAAAACCGAAATATAAACCGACACCTATAAACAGATTTTAAAAAACCTTGATCCATCGACAAACTTATGATGAAATCTCAAAACTTAATGCTGCATCTACATATTCCGGTGTTAAATCCTGTCAAAGAAGTTCCTGCTGCAACACAACTTTTATTGCTAATTGAGCCAAAAATGAAATATCCTATTACAATGTTTCTTCTTTTCGAAACACGGTTCAAAGTTTTTGTATACTTAGAATAAAAGAGGTTCATATCTTTTTTGTGTATTGAAGCTTTTTTACTCGAAGGAAAAAAATAATAGAATTATGCGAAAGATAAAATATAGTAATAATAATATGGTTCAGTTAACCAAAGTAATACTAAATTAAGCACTGTATGAATAAATCTCAATTATTCATCGAAGTCCGAAATATAGTTTTTCTTCACACCTTCCCATTTCATAAAGTTGGCAAATAACATCATCCTCAAATAGTTTGTCATCTTCAGAAGAATTACTGAATATAATTAATGGTTCCATTATCTAATACACTCTCAGACTAATTTTACAGAATGTTCTTTCGTTTATATTCTTGAAGAAATTTGGATTTAATTAATAATAATAATAATAATCACCAAGACGAAAAATTGTTAATATCCGAGAAATAACTTAATATTTCACTGCAGTATAAAAATGACTGATATTCTTGTTTGTTTGGAGCTTTTACGAAGTGCAATTCTATCTTCGAACTCCAGCTGCATTTGTAAACACTAAATGCAAAACAGGAATTCAAAGATAGATCGACACCCCGTTTAAACATAATTTGAAACCATTAATAATCTTCAATCCTCTATTAAAATTCGAAAAGTTTGCACAGCATCACCAAATTCAGGATAAAGAAGCGATAAACGAGGGTTCCTCTCACAATAATGATAGTGTCAGTCAATTAAAGTAGATAGTTTGGTGAACACACAGATAATCGGCTACAATGATTTCGTCTCTTAGAAGGTTTATTTTTGAAGAGTTTTCCTAATTATAAAACATTTGTTTGCAGATGTACTTCTTTCATCCCCTCAAGTATTTTTAGTGATACATTAGAAATTAATACGCCAATAAAAAGACATAATGAAGTTAATCTCTAGAGCACAGTAATACTCATTTCAATACAACATGAAAAAAAATATAAGACTAACCTTGTACTCCCTCTTACAGCATTCAAATGTCCACAATTCATAAATTTGCAAATATCAAGAGCTCCATAATTTAAAAAATGCTGAAGGGTAGAAGAGGAGTTCTCATTCGCACTGGAAACTTTGAGGCACAGAACTCGTTTCTTACTTATACATCACCCCTCAGTGTATTTTATGACTAAATTTTTACTTAAATTACCGAAATCTTATTGTACATTTGAAAAAAATTAGGACTTAAAGTATTTATATAACAATGACCAAAGAAAAAGTTTTGTTATAAACCGACACATAACTTACTTTAAAACAGATAAAGACAAGTATCCCAACGTTCAATATAAAAAAAATGGAGTTTTCAAATATGCATAACTACATCAGTTAACAACAGTTATACATATCGTTTAAAATAAGATATATCTTATCCGCAATCTTTAAATTTTTTTCGAAAGAAACATGTATACTATCGATTTTCACTATTCTCGACAATTTGCTACATAGTAACTTTCCATTTTTTTTAGTACGATGTCGGTAAATTTTGAAAAATCCTTCTGTATCATTAATCGTATCAATTGGGCCTACATTACGCTCACAGACAACATAGTCTCATGGAATATCTTTAACGTTTTCGTAGAGTGTACACAGTTTATTTTCAAATTAAGAATTTTCACAAGTTTTGAAATACAAAACCGAAATATAAACCGACACCTATAAACAGATTTTAAAAAACCTTGATCCATCGACAAACTGATGATGAAATCTCAAAACATAATGCTGCATCTACCTATTCCTGTGTTAAATCCTCCCAAAGAATTTCCTTCTGCAACGCCACTTTTATTGCTAATTGAGCCAAAAATGAAATGTCCTATTACAATGTTTCTTCTTTTCGAAAGACGGTTCAAAGTTTTTGCATAGTTAGAATAGAAGAGGTTCATATCTTTTTGTGTATTGATGCTTTTTACTTGAAGGAAAAAAATAATAGAATTATGCGAAAGATAAAATATAGTAATAATAATATGGTTCAGTTAACCAAAGTAATACTAAATTAAGCACTGAATGAATAAATCTCAATTATTCATCGAAGTCCGAAATATAGTTTTCCTTCACACCTACCCATTTCATAAAGTTGGCAAATAACATCATCCTCAAATAGTTTGTCACCTTCAGAAGAATTACTGAATATAATTAATGGTTCTTTTATCTAATACACTCTCAGACTAATTTCACAGAATGTTCTTTCGTTTATATACTTGAAGAAATTTGGATTTAATTAATAATAATAATAATAATCACCAAGACGAAAAATTGTTAATATCCGAGAAATAACTTAATATTTGACTGCAGTATAAAAATGAGTTATATTCTTGTTTCTTTGGAGCTTTTACGAAGTGCAATTCTATCTTCGAACTCCAGCTGCATTTGTAAACACTAAATGCAAAACAGAATTCAAAGATAGATCGACACCCCGTTTAAACATAATTTGAAACCATTAATAATCTTCAATCCTGTATTAAAATTTGAAAAGTTTGCACAGCATCACCAAATTCAAAATAAAGAAGCGATAAACGAGGGTTCCTCTCACAATAATGATAGTGTCAGTCAATTAAAGTAGATAGTTTGGTGAACACACAGATAATCGGCTACAATGATTTCGTCTCTTAGAAGGTTTATTTTTGAAGAGTTTACCTAATTAAAAAACAGTTGTTTGCAGATGTACCTCTTTCATCCCCTCAAGTATTTTTAGTGATACATTAGAAATTAATACGCCAATAAAAAGACATAATAAAGTTAATCTCTAGAGCACAGTAATACTCATTTCAATACAACATGAAAAAAAATATAAGACTAACCTTGTACTCCCTCTTACAGCATTCAAATGTCCACAATTCATCAATTTGCAAATATCAAGAGCTCCATAATTTAAAAAATGCTGAAGGGTAGAACAGGAGTTCTCAGTCGCACTGGAAACTTTGTAGCACAGAATTCGTCTTACTGACACATGACCCCTCAGTGTATTTTATGACTAAATTTTTACTTAAATTACCGAAATCTTATTGTACATTTGAAAAAAATTAGGACTTAAAGTATTTATATAACAATGACCAAAGAAAAAGTTTGTTATAAACCGACACATAACTTCCTTTAAAACAGATAAAGACAAGTATCCCAACGTTCAATATAAAAAAAATGGAGTTTTCAAATATGCATAACTACATCAGTTAACAACAGTTATACATATCGTTTAAAATAAGATATATCTTATCCGCAATCTTTAAATTTTTTTCGAAAGAAACATGTATACTATCGATTTTCACTATTCTCGACAATTTGCTACATAGTAACTTTCCATTTTTTTTAGTACGATGTCGGTAAATTTTGATAAATCCTTCTGTATCATTATTCGTATCAATTGGGCCTACATTACGCTCACAGACAACATAGTCTCATGGAATATCTTTAACGTTTTCGTAGAGTGTACACAGTTTATTTTCAAATTAAGAATTTTCACAAGTTTTGAAATACAAAACCGAAATATAAACCGACACCTATAAACAGATTTTAAAAAACCTTGATCCATCGACAAACTGATGATGAAATCTCAAAACATAATGCTGCATCTACCTATTCCTGTGTTAAATCCTCCCAAAGAATTTCCTTCTGCAACACCACTTTTATTGCTAATTGAGCCAAAAATGAAATGTCCTATTACAATATTTCTTCTTTTCGAAAGACGGTTCAAAGTTTTGCATAGTTAGAATAGAAGAGGTTCATATCTTTTTGTGTATTGATGCTTTTTTACTTGAAGGAAAAAAAATAATAGAATTATGCGAAAGATAAAATATAGTAATAATAATATGGTTCAGTTAACCAAAGTAATACTAAATTAAGCACTGAATGAATAAATCTCAATTATTCATCGAAGTCCGAAATATAGTTTTCCTTCACACCTACCCATTTCATAAAGTTGGCAAATAACATCATCCTCAAATAGTTCAGTATAAAAAAATGGAGTTTTCAAATATGCATAACTACATCAGTTAACAACAGTTATACATATCGTTTAAATTTAAGATATATCTTATCCGCAATCTTTAAATTTTTTTCGAAAGAAACATGTATAGTATCGATTTTCACTATTATCGACAATTTGCTACATAGTAACTTTCCATATTTTTTAGTACGATGTCGGTAAATTTTGATAAATCCTTCTGTATCATTATTCGTATCAATTGGGCCTACATTACGTTCACAGACAACATAGTCTTATGGAATATCTTTAACGTTTTCGTAGAGTGTACACAGTTTATTTTCAAAATATTAATTTTCACAAGTTTTAAAATACAACCGAAATATAAACCGACACCTATAAACAGATTTTAAAAAACCTTGATCCATCGACAAACTTATGATGAAATCTCAAAACTTAATGCTTCATCTACATATTCCGGTGTTAAATCCTCTCAAAGAATTTTCTGCTGCAACACAACTTTTATTGCTAATTGAGCCAAAAATGAAATATCCTATTACAATATTTCTTCTTTTCGAAAGACGGTTCAAAGTTTTTGCATAGTTAGAATAGAAGAGGTTCATATCTTTTTTGTGTATTGATGCTTTTTTACTTGAAGGAAAAAAAATAATAGAATTATGCGAAAGATAACATATAGTAATAATAATACGGTTCAGTTAACCAAAGCAATATTAAATTAAGCACTGTATGAATAAATCTCAATTATTCATCGAAGTCCGAAATATAGTTTTCCTTCACACCTATCCATTTCATAAAGTTGGCAAATAACATCATCCTCAAATAGTTCAGTATAAAAAAATGGAGTTTTCAAATATGCATAACTACATCAGTTAACAACAGTTATACATATCGTTTAAATTTAAGATATATCTTATCCGCAATCTTTAAATTTTTTTCGAAAGAAACATGTATACTATCGATTTTCACTATTATCGACAATTTGCTACATAGTAACTTTCCATATTTTTTAGTACGATGTCGGTAAATTTTGATAAATCCTTCTGTATCATTATTCGTATCAATTGGGCCTACATTACGTTCACAGACAACATAGTCTCATGGAATATCTTTAACGTTTCCGTAGAGTGTACACAGTTTATTTTCAAAATATGAATTTTCACAAGTTTTGAAATACAAAACCGAAATATAAACCGACACCTATAAACAGATTTTAAAAAACCTTGATCCATCGACAAACTGATGATGAAATCTCAAAACATAATGCTGCATCTACCTATTCCTGTGTTAAATCCTCCCAAAGAATTTCCTTCTGCAACACCACTTTTATTGCTAATTGAGCCAAAATGAAATGTCCTATTACAATATTTCTTCTTTTCGAAAGACGGTTCAAAGTTTTGCATAGTTAGAATAGAAGAGGTTCATATCTTTTTTTGTGTATTGATGCTTTTTTTTACTTGAAGGAAAAAAATAATAGAATTATGCGAAAGATAAAATATAGTAATAATAATATGGTTCAGTTAACCAAAGTAATACTAAATTAAGCACTGAATGAATAAATCTCAATTATTCATCGAAGTCCGAAATATAGTTTTCCTTCACACCTACCCATTTCATAAAGTTGGCAAATAACATCATCCTCAAATAGTTCAGTATAAAAAAATGGAGTTTTCAAATATGCATAACTACATCAGTTAACAACAGTTATACATATCGTTTAAATTTAAGATATATCTTATCCGCAATCTTTAAATTTTTTCGAAAGAAACATGTATAGTATCGATTTTCACTATTATCGACAATTTGCTACATAGTAACTTTCCTTATTTTTTAGTACGATGTCGGTAAATTTTGATAAATCCTTCTGTATCATTATTCGTATCAATTGGGCCTACATTACGTTCACAGACAACATAGTCTTATGGAATATCTTTAACGTTTTCGTAGAGTGTACACAGTTTATTTTCAAAATATTAATTTTCACAAGTTTTAAAATACAACCGAAATATAAACCGACACCTATAAACAGATTTTAAAAAACCTTGATCCATCGACAAACTTATGATGAAATCTCAAAACTTAATGCTTCATCTACATATTCCGGTGTTAAATCCTCTCAAAGAATTTTCTGCTGCAACACAACTTTTATTGCTAATTGAGCCAAAAATGAAATATCCTATTACAATATTTCTTCTTTTCGAAAGACGGTTCAAAGTTTTTGCATAGTTAGAATAGAAGAGGTTCATATCTTTTTTGTGTATTGAAGCTTTTTTACTCGAAGGAAAAAAATAATAGAATTATGCGAAAGATAAAATATAGTAATAATAATATGGTTCAGTTAACCAAAGTAATACTAAATTAAACACTGTATGAATAAATCTCAATTATTCATCGAAGTCCGAAATATAGTTTTCCTTCACACCTACCCATTTCATAAAGTTGGCAAATAACATCATCCTCAAATAGTTCAGTATAAAAAAATGGAGTTTTCAAATATGCATAACTACATCAGTTAACAACAGTTATACATATCGTTTAAATTTAAGATATATCTTATCCGCAATCTTTAAATTTTTTTCGAAAGAAACATGTATACTATCGATTTTCACTATTATCGACAATTTGCTACATAGTAACTTTCCATATTTTTTAGTACGATGTCGGTAAATTTTGATAAATCCTTCTGTATCATTATTCGTATCAATTGGGCCTACATTACGTTCACAGACAACATAGTCTCATGGAATATCTTTAACGTTTCCGTAGAGTGTACACAGTTTATTTTCAAAATATGAATTTTCACAAGTTTTGAAATACAAAACCGAAATATAAACCGACACCTATAAACAGATTTTAAAAACCTTGATCCATCGACAAACTTATGATGAAATCTCAAAACTTAATGCTGCATCTACATATTCCGGTGTTAAATCCTGTCAAAGAAGTTCCTGCTGCAACACAACTTTTATTGCTAATTGAGCCAAAAATGAAATATCCTATTACAATGTTTCTTCTTTTCGAAACACGGTTCAAAGTTTTTGTATACTTAGAATAAAAGAGGTTCATATCTTTTTTGTGTATTGAAGCTTTTTTACTCGAAGGAAAAAAATAATAGAATTATGCGAAAGATAAAATATAGTAATAATAATATGGTTCAGTTAACCAAAGTAATACTAAATTAAGCACTGTATGAATAAATCTCAATTATTCATCGAAGTCCGAAATATAGTTTTTCTTCACACCTTCCCATTTCATAAAGTTGGCAAATAACATCATCCTCAAATAGTTTGTCATCTTCAGAAGAATTACTGAATATAATTAATGGTTCCATTATCTAATACACTCTCAGACTAATTTTACAGAATGTTCTTTCGTTTATATTCTTGAAGAAATTTGGATTTAATTAATAATAATAATAATAATCACCAAGACGAAAAATTGTTAATATCCGAGAAATAACTTAATATTTCACTGCAGTATAAAAATGACTGATATTCTTGTTTGTTTGGAGCTTTTACGAAGTGCAATTCTATCTTCGAACTCCAGCTGCATTTGTAAACACTAAATGCAAAACCGGAATTCAAAGATAGATCGACACCCCGTTTAAACATAATTTGAAACCATTAACAATCTTCAATCCTGTATTAAAATTCGAAAAGTTTGCACAGCATCACCAAATTCAGGATAAAGAAGCGTTAAACGAGGGTTCCTCTCACAATAATGATAGTGTCAGTCAATTAAAGTAGATAGTTTGGTGAACACACAGATAATCGGCTACAATGATTTCGTCTCTTAGAAGGTTTATTTTTGAAGAGTTTTCCTAATTATAAAACAGTTGTTTGCAGATGTACCTCTTTCATCCCCTCAAGTATTTTTAGTGATACATTAGAAATTAATACGCCAATAAAAAGACATAATGAAGTTAATCTCTAGAGCACAGTAATACTCATTTCAATACTACATGAAAAAATATATAAGACTAACCTTGTACTCCCTCTTACAGCATTCAAATCTCCACAATTCATAAATTATCAAATATCAAGAGCTCCATAATTTAAAAAATGTTGAAGGGTAGAAGAGGAGTTCTCATTCGCACAGGAAACTTTGAGGCACAGAACTCGTTTCTTACTTATACATCACCCCTCAGTGTATTTTATGACTAAATTTTTACTTAAATTACCGAAATTTTATTGTACATTTGAAAAAAATTAGGACTTAAAGTATTTATATAACAATGACCAAAGAAAAAGTTTTGTTATAAACCGACACATAACTTACTTTAAAACAGATAAAGACAAGCATTCCAACATTCAATATAAAAAAATGGAGTTTTCAAATATGCATAACTACATCAGTTAACAACAGTTATACATATCGTTTAAATTTAAGATATATCTTATCCGCAATCTTTAAATTTTTTTCGAAAGAAACATGTATACTATCGATTTTCACTATTATCGACAATTTGCTACATAGTAACTTTCCATATTTTTTAGTACGATGTCGGTAAATTTTGATAAATCCTTCTGTATCATTATTCGTATCAATTGGGCCTACATTACGTTCACAGACAACATAGTCTCATGGAATATCTTTAACGTTTTCGTAGAGTGTACACAGTTTATTTTCAAAATATGAATTTTCACAAGTTTTGAAATACAAAATCGAACTATAAACCGACACATATAAACAGATTTTAAAAAACCTTGATCCATCGACAAACTTATGATGAAATCTCGAAACTTCATGCAGAATCAACATATTTATTTTTTAAAAAATAAAAACATTTACACTTTCAATTCTTACTCTTATTGGCAATTTGCTATATCATAACTTTCCATATTTTTTAGTATCGGTCATAAATCTCGGTTATACATCAAACTCCAACATATAGCTATTCTTCTTACGTCCCCATTTCATGAAGTTGGCAAATAACATCATCCTCAAATAGTTTATCACCTTCAAAAGAATTGCTTTATATAATTAATGGTTCCCTTATCCAATACACTCTCAGTCTAATTTCACAGAAAGTTCTTTCGTTTATGTACTTGAAGAAATTTGGACTTTAATTAACTATAATAATAATGACCAAGACGAAGTATTGTTAATATCCTAGAAATAACTTAATTATTCACGGTCACGGCAGTATTAAAGTGACTCAGATTCTCGATTGATTTGAAGCTTTTATGAAGTGCAACTGTATCTTTGAACTCCGATTACGTTTGTAAACACTAAATAATAAACCCGAGTTCAAAGAAAGATCGACATTTCGTTTAATAATAATAGTAGTAAATAAATGGACTTCTCGGAGGAGTGGACATCAGGAAGACCCAATAAATATAGATTGAAGACAGGATTCCTCAGAATATCTTTATCGTGCCAGTAACGTTGTAAGCCATCTTAAACCATCTAGTTTAAAATTTTCTTTTCAGAGAACAAAACCTTCTTCTACTTTTTTTCTGTGATATGTTTGGTGCTTCTCAGCAAAATTTAACCGAGCATTTTAGTGGTTTAGAATGAGGCGTAACCTTTGAAAACGTTTACAATTTTTATAGCCTTTCTCTCGTTGAGGTCGTTTTACTGTTCTTGAGCCGCATTCTGCATCCATAAGAATCTTAATCTTGTCCGTCGATCAGCTGGTGTTTTGCTGGACATCCCGTCGAATCCTCCTGCTCAACTCCGGCGAAATTTTCTTGACCAGACGACTTAAAATTCTTGTTCCGTATCACTCAGGGTCTTTTAATAAATTTACAACAGCAGTTTTAGTGCTCCTAATCTTACCAGCGATAGCACGTTGAAAATGACCTTGCTTTTGCAGCTCGACAATTCTGCTGCGTTCAAACTCTATCAACGTTTTAGCCTTTGCCATGCTTCTACCCAATGTAATACAGGTGATGTTGACAACGCTACTGCTTGAATACAAATTACTTAATTTCGTTACGTGTTTACCGATTAACGCTTCGCTTCTGCATGGTCTTGAACTTTTCATCAGCTGAAATTTAGTCTAATTTCATGGTGTTCACATTTTCCCTATTAAATGCTAAAAATGTTTTTCATTTTTATTTTCCCTTTTCTTATTGTCATCTTTCATAGCTCTACTCAAATACATGTTTAAGTCTAACAACGCAAAATGCATATTTTTTCTTTATGTTCATTGGCCTTACGATTTTGGCCAGCAGTGTATATTTGTTTGTTCTTCTTAAACTTTGTTTATTGACAATTAGAAAACAATATAGCAGTTAAGATAAAATATACTTATAATGGACTTTAGCACAGTAAAACTCGTTTAAGCAGGAGATGAATAAATTTTTGACTAGCCTTGTTCGTCAAAAACATGTAATGTTCATAGGTGGGAAGTTAATGAAGGTAAAAAACAGTATCAATTCCCAATAATTTATAAACTTGAGGGGTAAAAGGAATTTTGTCTTTTGTCATTGAAAAAAAATAGTGTATAGAACTAATCGTTTATTGATATAGAATTTCACAGCTAAATTTATTTTCAATTACCACAATCTTCTTGTTATATATTTGAAAAAATTTAGGACTTAAATTAACAGCAGCTAATATTTATATAATAATGACCAAAGAAGGATTTTTGTTAATCTCCTAGATATAATTCAGTATATTCCTGATAAAGACGTAAATTCCTTTGTTCTATGAAGGTAGAATAAAGCTATTAAAAGTAGTCAACTTCTTTGTTTGGGAGCAGTTATTACAGTTATAGGAGTTATTATTTACAACAAAAATATTTAGTAAAATGTTTAAATTTTTCTGGAGAGAAATATTAAAATTTTTAATTTTGTTTTGATTTGATATTTTTCTATTTTATAAATTTCTATATTTTTCTACTTAACACAAATAAACATACGTGTATCATGTATACTTACAAGCGTAAAGCAGAGAAAATATAGTGACGCTGCTTAAGATCATCAAAAATATGTCATTTCGTGTGTTAATGACTCTTGGTGTGAGATTAAAATAAGTTTCAGATTGATCTGGCATTAAAATGACTGTCACTGACCAGCTTCAACGTAAATGAAAAACTAGAGTTAAATTACCGATTCTTAAATCCAAGATGAAAAAGAGTTGAACTTTATGGCCAAATACTTTCTGTAATTTCATAAATTTATTTTTTGTTGTTGTCAAGTGATCAGAAAATCAACATCATCTAGCTGAATGGCGTCATGGCAATATGTGAGTGAGTTTCCTGATAACGGAAAACTGTGTGCAGTGGCGTTGTTCATTTTTTATCTATCTGTAAATTCTGGCAAAGATGAATAAATACTACATCTTATATCAGAATCCAGAGAGTTACCGATATCCACATTGAAACTCATCTAAAATAATACTGACTTTCGCAAAGCCCTACTTTGTGATACCTAATTTTCCACAAAACTACAGTATAATAGACCATATCAAACCTGCAGGCAAGATTTAAATATATTTCTCTTTTTATACTAGACAGATGAGAACTCAATTCGATGTTCGAATCTTGTGTCTTCGATTTTATGACAGTAGTTAACTTCCTGGTCTCATTTATGTACATAACCAAAACTACCGATATAATTTGATATCATGATATTGTCCATAATAGACAAACGAACGTCTTTGGGTAGTATGTGAGTCTTTGGTCTGCTTTTACTGCACAATTATAAACGTTTTGGTAATATTTTAATAGTTCGTCTTCTGTACAATAGAAATATTAAATCAAACTGCTAACGTTCAATTCCCATGTCTGTCGTTTGTTGTACAAACGGTGAGATTTTAATCCGTGCCTTTCTATATACCTTATGAATGAAAACCGACTGATACGATGTCAGTCTTTGGTGAATGTATTATCGTATTATATAACATTGATTGGGAAGCATAGCTTTCAGTTGGAGTCAGCAGCAGCTTTATCTTTACTATTTTCTTTTATTGAGTGGGTTGACTTACAAAAATGAATACAAATATATACCAGTTAATAGAATGACACACACGTTTTAATTCTATCTCTGTTTGCTAAAACTGACCTCAAATAGCTTCTTGGTAAATCAAAGGAATGCCGAACTACGATATTTCTTCTTGTGGAAATGTCATTTTTCACATTATTAGGATCTAAAGCACTAGAACGTTTTAATTACTAATATATTAGAAATGAACAATGGGAGCAAAGTTAAAAAGTAGTGAAGTACTAACAAAAAAAGTTGTCTGGATTGTATCCTCAACTTTAAAATTCAATGATATATATGATGCTTACTCTCGTTAGTATGTATTTTCAGCGCTTTATTCCTATTGTGATCAGACGTAATTTTACGGATTAATAACGCTAAAAAGTAATCTAGATTGTACAGTGGACATAATGTGGAAAGCCCATTATTTGCTTTCACACCAAGAAATCTTGAATAACCATCTACATTTCAGTTGAAAGTTTGTTTGTTTTGTTTGTTTTTTGAATTTCGCAAAAAAGCTACTCGAGGGCTATCTGTACTAGCAGTCCCTAATTTAGCAGTGTAAGACTAGAGGGAAGGCAGCTAGTCATCACCACCCACCGCCAACTCTTGGGCTACTCTTTTACCAACGAATAGTGGAATTGACCGTCACATAATAACGCCTCCACGGCTGAAAGGGCGAGCATGTTTAGCACGACGGGGATGCGAACCCCGACCCTCAGATTATGAGTCGCACGCCAATTGAAAGATAAAACACTTTTTCTTTTAGTTATTACCCAATAATAAGTTTGAGAATTAACTGGTTGGTTTGCACATTGATTTTTTTTTACTCGCTTGATATGTAATACACATTTTTCTAAAAAAAAACTTTTAACAATAGACATTAAAACTGAAATATTTTATTTAATATTTTTTTTACCTGGGTTCAATGAGAAAAGTGAGTGTTTTATCCTTTAAGAGCCAGATTATTCAACTATTTTGTTGCATTAATAATTATATAATCAACGTTCGGATTTGAAATACCGTTGGTATATTTTGTTTAAACTTAAAGCTAATCGTGGTTTCTCTAACATGTGCTTTATTAATCCATAAAGGTTACCTTTTCTTGAAGGTTTAATGATGTGTCTTCAAAATTTACTTTATGTTTATTAACTAATTTTTTAAAAGAAATGATAATGGCGCCTGGTTTATTTATCAAATTAAAAGATCTTTATAAAAAAAACACTGTTAAGTCCGTAATTACAAGGTGATATTTTTATTAAAAATTTATTCCCGTAGACTTTGTTTTTAATTTCACGCAAAGCTACACGAGGGCTATCTGCGCTAGCCGTCCCTCATTTAGTAGTTTAAAAGAAGAGAGAAAGCAGCTATTCATCACCACCCACAGAAAACTCTTGGGCCATTATTTTACTAACTAATAGTGGGATCGAACTCACATTATAATACCCACTATGGCTGAAACGACGAGCATTTCTGGTGGGAAAGTGATTAGAACCCGCGACCCTTAGATTACGAGTCGAGCACCCTAACAACCTGGCCTCATCATAAGGGAATATAATTTTAAATCGTTTGCAACTGCAAACACAGGGGTCATTCACTGTGAAAGCGAAAAATCTATTGACTTATAACTCTAACGTTCGGGATTCGATACCATGCGGTGACCACAGAATATAACACAAATTTAATTTGCTATAAAATAATCTAACTAAGACATCTGAATCTACTGATAGCATTAGTTTATTTAGGTACATTAATCGTACAGATTGAAGACAATTTGAATCAACTGCCCAAAGACGTTTGCTGAAATTAGAATAAAAATTCATTGGTTTAGATGGAGAAAGTATTATCTGTAACGATTATTTAAGGGTATTAATTACTCCTATATCAGTAGAAATGTTTTTTGTTGTTGTTTTTTTTGTATTCTGTAGTGTTGAGTGGATGGGGTGTAACCGTTTCCCTGCGTTCCTGTAGGTGGACGTTTTTGAAAACCGCTATTTGAGACCTATAACTATTTTAAAATATATGTCGGTAATGATCGACGAAGTTTTTGTATTATTCTACCAAATGAAAGCTAAGTTAAAGAGAAATGGTAAATAAAACTATCGAGCACCGTCCATTTGTTATCAAACTTGCGACGGTAAAATTTTGATTTTGAGCAAATAGACGCCACGTAAATATTTTCTTTGTCTGTGCCGAAAGTTAATTAAATATGACTTTTCTAAACTTAATGGCAAAGTCAAGAAAATCGTGTACTACAACAGTTTCAAAGTAGTAGATAGACGAAATCATATTTCTATTAGTACTTTAGTCCGAAATTAGAAAAGTTGCAACCGCTGACAAAACATTGATCTATTAAACAGCAGAGTCAAAAGTAATAAAAAGATGTTATCAAATTCTAAACGTTCAAAGTAAGGATCACTTATCTGTTTTTTCTTAGGAAAATAGGGATTGAAGGTTATGTAAAATCTCGAAAATGCGAAAAAAAACGGTGTGAAAAAAGTAGAGTTCTAAAATACAAATGAGCAGATGACAAAATTTAAACACGCCCGGCACGGCCAGGTGGCTAAGGCACTGGACTCGTACTTTGAGGATGGCGGATTCGAATCCCCGTCACACTAAACATGTTCGCCCTTTCATCCGTGGAGGGAGGCATTATAATGTGACAGTCAATTCCACTATTCGTTGGTAAAAGAGAAGCCCAATAGTTGGCGGTGGGTGGTGATGACTAGCTGCCTTCTCTCTAGTATTAACTTGCAAAATTAAGGACGAGTAGCGCAGATAGCCCTCGTGTAGCTTTACGCGAAATTCAAAATTTAATTTTAATTTAAGGACAGTTTTGTACCATGATCAAGTCAGAACTGTGCACTTTTATAACAATAAAACTTTAATAAAAGTTACCCATATTAAACATTTGATTAAAATTATTCTAATCTCAGTGAACATGTAATGAATAAACAACATGAATGTAATTTCAAATGTGAAAAGGAAAGCAAAGAATTTGTTTGAATAACCGTTTCCAAATACATTAATTATCAATACTAACGTTTCTAAGCAATTTTTTATACGTATAGTGCTGCTGTATAAAAAATGAAAAAATGACAAAAACAGTTGAGGGGCAGTAAAAAACGAATTCAATGTTTCGCGCATACTTAATGAATTAAGTTAAACAATCACCTAAATTATTTTAAAATTATTATTTACGAAACTTACACATGTTAAACATGTCATTTTACATATTACAAAAATAGGTAAAATTAAGTTATATTTATTCACACTGACCAAAGCATAAGACAAACATTTAAGTTGTTATGGTTATTTGACATTTTTTTAAAATCAGAATCCTTTCGTAAATAAGTTACAAAACAGTAAAGAACATTGTATTAGAAATTTAGAAACTCAACCCTATTTAATAACAACCACAACAAAATTAACATATTACAAGAACATTTACCACATAGTGTTAAAATACATGGTAGTTTGTTATTGTAATATTAATATTTTGATGAACACATTTCTATAAAACAGCAGAGTCAAAAGTAATACAAAGATGTTATCAAATTCTAAAAGTTCAAAGTAAGGATCACTTATAGTCTGTTAAAAACAACTTACACGACAGCCTACTAAACTAACAGATAACAGCAAATCGTATAGAATTTAGATAATATTATCCAAGCATCTCTAAGAACACTTGTCGTTACGATCGAACGGTAGCCACATCATAAATTTCTTACCATTGTTCAGTTGTTCTTGATACAAAGTTACACAATAGGCTGATGAAACCTTATTCTGGAGCTGTGGGTTAAGAATGTTTCTGAATGTTCTTACCTATCAGTGAAGCTGGAAATATATATATAGAAACATAATTTCGTTTGCGTTTAACCAACCAATGGAAAGTAAGTGGGCGTTGAAGTTTCTTTTGGTTGGCCAATAGGACTGGGCTTTCTCTTTTCGTATGATAACACTAAATTTGATTACTTGTTTATTGAATTTGGTGCAAAGCTACTCGTACCTAGTTTGTATAGACTAGATTTGAATCAAACGCTCAACATCATCTATGGCTAACACTTCAGTTACTACTTACCAACAGTTGTTCTCACACGACTGAGAGGAAGAGTGTATTAGGCGGGTCTTTTCAACGCGCAACAAGTGCAAGTTAGCATCCCATCTATCAAGATACGCCATGTCCAGCTGAACAAGTTAAAATCTCTCACACAACTGCGACACTTAACATTTTTTTTTACTATTTTTCTCATTCTATTATAATTACATGCTGATCATATAGCTAAAGAAGATATTATTTTGTATAAAATATACATAATCTACAACGGTCACAGTTTGTTGCTTCTACCATACACAAGCTATAACTATTTTGTAATGTTCTATTTGGCTTAAAATTGTAGCTATGCTAAGTATAATGAAGAATATCATGCATTGAAGAAAGACATAACTGGCTTTACCATTCACACTAGGAAAGACAACATAAATATTCCCTTATTCTTTATATCATATTGGCTGAAAACAGTAATAGTGAATACTGTAAATATAAATAACACTTAACTATCTTCAACAACTATTTACTCTCGAAGTGACTTGATCAATAAAAACACATTCTAAAATATTTCTTGGATAAAAAATAATTAACTTCACAGACATACAATGAACAGCAAGACGAAGTTAAATATAACTGTAAACTACATGCACAGTATATTGACTTTAACGATACGATCAGCTAACTAATAATAAGTAAATTTCGAAACTTCAGAAGGTGAGAAAACGTTGCTGTTCTGGTACTGTTCACATTTTTTAATTATTCACGTCAGGCTATAATAAGTGAGTGTTCAATACTTCAAACAAAGAGAGAGAAAACATGTTGCTGTTCCAATATTCTTTCATCTCTTGTATCATTAACCTGAAACTACTATAACTGAGCTTCTACCACTGATACAAAGAGAGAGAGAGTCATGTCAATATTTCAGTATTCTATTTTGTATATATGGTGCGTGTATTCTCATAGCAAAGCCACATTGGATTATCAGCTATGTCCAGCGAAGGGAATCGAACCCCTAATTTTAGCGTTATAAATCCGTAGACTTACCACTGTCCCAGCGAGGAAGTTGTATATATGATAGTCTTTTTCCCGCGGCTCCCGCCGATAGAGAAAAGGCAGCTTCTCAAAACCTTTCTTCCCATCACTCGTCATACGTGTTGAGAGATTGACTGTAACTCTTATAATACACATACAGTTTAAAATGTTACAAATATTTTGTGATGTTGGACAGATCCGAACCCGAATTGCATGCTTCGAACTCTATATCTCACCCGCATAGTCCCCCACGCTCGGTTATCGTTAGTTATTTGTCGGTCGATCTCCGTCCCGGACAAGTTATTTTATTAAAATACGAAAATCTACGAATCGTTTAGCTTCTATTTCTCCTTTACTATGCACATTATATATTTTTAGAGTAATTTCATTCTTGTGTAATAATTTTACAGTTTGTTTATTTTTTGTTTGAGCTTAAATTGTGTTAATATGTTTCCTTATGAATTTGAATTGTACAAATTTTCGTTATACATTTAGTATATTTAAAAGATTTTTACTTTTCTTCTGTAATTTTGTCTTATTTATAAGATCTGTAATATAACATTTTACCAATTTAGTCACGTTTTCTTGTCTGAAAGTTTTTAAATGTTGTTTGTGACTTAATTCCAAAGTATTATAATGTTTGTAATGCTATTGCTATTTGATTTATGTAATTAATTTGTCCCCTACTTCTCTTCGTTTTCTATCCACTTGGGGCCCATGCATGGCTAGGTGGTTAAGGCTTTCAACTCGTAATCCCAGGGTGGCGGGTTCGAATACCCGTCGCACCAAACATGTTCGCCCTTTCATCCGTGGGTGCGTTATAATGTGACGGTCAATCCTACTATTTGTTGGTAAAAGAGTAGCCGAAGAGTGGGCGGTGGGTGGTGATGACTAGCTGTCTTCCCTCTAGTTTTACACTGCTAAATAGGGACGGCTAGCGCAGATAGTCCTCGAGTAGCTTTGCGCGAAATTCAAAAAACAACCAATTATCTACTTGTTTAGGAGGTAAAAGGTTTCCCTTTTCTCTTTTAAATGTTATCTTTGTTATATCTCTACTTTCACTGTATCCTTTTTATTTCATGTTCATTTTAACCATTTTCTCTTATTTTTATCTTTTCTGTTTGTAAAAAGGTTTAGTAAGAATTTATATTATCCTTTTTCTACAGTATTTAAATGTTTTATTATGAGGTATGTTAGTAGATTGTAAATAAACAATTAATTTTTGACGATGCACTAACCATACATATTGAATTTCAGTAATATTATGGTGGAAATTTAGTGTGTTTTTATAGTGTTAAGAGTTCGATTTCACATTATTTCATTGCTTTGTAAAAGGTTTTCTTTCACTATGTCAAAGTTAGCTTATGGTTTGTGTTAATGAGGATAGTGACCACGCTTATAAGCTTTCATTTTTATTCTTACAGTAAAAAGAGCTTTCAGTCTGTAATATGGACTCACTTTTAAGGTTCCCAAGTCGCAAAAGTTTCTTATACTAGAGCCGAAAAATTGACAGTTTACAGTAACTGTATTTAGGGGGAAATTATTCCAGTAATAATTTTTACTTTTGTCGTTTGGACATATGTAGACATTATCCACACATCAGTTTAATCTACAAGAGAATATAAAGTCAATGGACAGTTCCTGTTCCCCTCCATCATCTTGTAAAAAACAACAAAAAAAACTGATAATAAATGTGTACAAAGTAAAATTCGACACTAATGTAACCATAAGAATACGATTTAGAAATAGTTCGTACTAAATGTTTACAGAGGAACCACTGAATTAAGTATTATATATATATCTGTTATTGTTGTCAAAGTTCAAATGTTAAGCACCATTAACTTTAATTCCTCTTGTCTAGTACGTCAAATAGCATTTAAAAACCTTTTACTCTTGTTCAGTAAATTTTATTACCGTCACTAAAATAGCATGACTACGAATGTACTGGTTGGAGTTTCTTGCGCTATACCACAGAATATACGAAGGTTAGACCCGTCTGGATCAGTAAACATGATTAATCTGAACACTCTGACATAGGGTGCACTTTACTTTCATTAGCGTTTCAGTTTTTCGAGTTTCTATTTTTATTCAGAAAACATCGTGTCATTCCTACAGCTCTAGCAGCTCAAACAAAAAGCCTGTAAAATTATAAAGCTATAGTTATTGATGACATCCAAGTAATAGATGTGAAACCTAACATGACACGTTACGCTTTATCCATTTGCAGGCGTCATACAGTATAACAATTTCCATTGCGATGAAACGTCTTTCGTGATGCATTTTGGAGTAATGAAGTTTTCTGTTGCTTAGAGGCATATGCCTTTGCTCTTTAAAACCATCTAGCTTTTCATATAGTTTTTCTCGCACTGCAAGGAGTTCAGGTTGAAGGTATATATGTACCGGTCCTGCGTTCAGGTTGATTATATACATGTGCTAACTTTGAGCTCATATTTAATACATACAGTACAATATTCATATAGATATTATATAAAGTAATCTATACAATACTTAAACTCGTCCGCATCGAAAAAATGATATTATCGACTCGAGTGTTCAGCAATAGAACACAAGCATGCGCGCAAACACGCACAAAAGTAACGTGATTTGCTTTCAGCTATTGAACTCCAACGAAACTACTGTATATAATTTTCTACCTTTCTCAGGCTTTATGCATAATTTCTCCAGGCTAGATCTCTCAACAGCTGGCCTGTAGTGACATGGTGGTTAGGGGCGTTCAACACGTGATCTGCAGATCGTGTTTTCGAATCTCTTTCACAAAACATTCTTGCTTTCTCACCCATGGAGTTACTATTATGTGACAATCCCTCCCACTATTAGTTGGTAAAGCGGTATCCATAGAATTACGATGGGTAATGTTAACTAGCTACTTTCCCGAAAAGCAATCATTACGAAAGATGGTACATCTGGCGCAGATAATCCTTGAGTAGTTTTGCACAAAATTCAAAACAAACAAGCAAACTCAATAGCTAGAGAGCATTTGTGTTTATCTTATGATGTAAATAAGTAAACATTATTTTGCTTTGTCTGACATTGTTTTGAGTTACTTTTCTTCGACTTGTTATATTAGGAATTTAGTCTTATTTCCGCACGTTTTCTGCACATCCTGTATAAAGTTAACAGTAGCGTACTTGAAAAATATAAGAATAATTAATTTCAACTTTATAATTTTTTTCAACGATGTTGCAGTTTACAGACATTCACAAACAATTGACGTTTTTATATACAGAGTACAAAAAACTCCTAGTAAAGAAACATTTTTAACTGATGAGTTCTTTTGAAATTTTAGTTCTTATAGAATGTAATACTGCCTGTAAAGGCGCATGTATATTTACGTATATATAGTTCAATAAGTATTGTTTGTTAACAATTTATAGTTATACGAAGGTTTTATTTTCAACATTTTGTAATATACACAAGTCAAAGAGAAACAGACTTCGTGAAGAAAACTTTGAAATGTTGATTTTCTTAAAGATAAATGGAATAACTGAATGATTTTAGGCTAGACTCAGCTTTCTTTTCGCTACATTTTATATAGCCAGCTCTTTTGATTTCCCCCCTGTCACTCCAAATATGCTCATAGGATGATTTCACCCCAATAGGCTAAAAAAAAAACCTTTTAGTTACTTATAATGTTCCTCGTTTTAAATTTGCACACTTAAACGGTTTTATACATTGAATTATGTATCCGCCTATTCATTGTTTAAAAACTGTAATAGATATAAAATCATATTTCATAGCAAATATCATTAGTATATGATTGTAAGAGAATATTGGAAAATACAGCTCAACGTGAACAGTAGAAACTTGAGAAATATGAAAATATTGTTTAATAATTCCATCTTTGGTTGTGTACCTATATGAAATAATATGTGTGTGGCTATGTTCTTGTATGTGTGTAAATATCTGCACATATATATTTCTGTTGTGTCAGGTGTATGTAAACATTGTTATACACGTTCATTTGTTACATTATCACGCGACCTTTGATTTCAAATGTTTTCGTTTACGGAGTTACTTTTCAGTTAGTGTTACCTGAATAGGGAATTGTCTATAACGTTGTATCGACAATAGCATATATATATATATACAGTCATGTGAAAAAGTTAGGACACCCTATGAAAGCCTGTGTATTTTTGTAACATTTTTGGATATATAGATATTTAATCTCAATTTTAACAATACTGAGAGATTATAGGAATATAACTAAACAATTAAAACTGAAGAAAAGACTTTTCAAGATCTTCTGAACATGTAATTCTACAAAAATACATATTCTAATTGTGGGAAAAGTTAGGACACCCCACATTTATTCGTAGTGGACAATAGGGTTTGTGAGGTATGGGGGTGCCGTATAGTTGTGGTATGCGTGAGTCGGTCTTTCGTAGTAAATAGTTGTTGAAGGTAGTTAGGTGTTATTTATACTTACAGTATTCACTATTACTGTTTTCAGCCAATATCATATCAAGAATAAGAGACCTCCATGGTTGTGTTACGCATATGACATTGTCTTTGCCTGTTCAAACCACAGAATAACTTTTAAAATTTAATTATATTCCGAAAATTTTAAAGATTAACGTTGAATTGAAATGACCTACTCACCTTATTTTGGATATCGATTTAACTAGAAGCGATACAAGACTGAAAGCCAACGAATCTTCTGAACTACGAATGTTTTTCTTGTGTCTGTTTGTTTGTTTGTTTGTTTTTGGAATTTCGCATAAAGCTACTTGAGGGCTATCTGTGCTAGCCGTCCCTAATTTAATAGTGTAAGGCTAGAAAGAAGACAGCTGATCATCACCACCCACCGCCAACTCTTGGGCTACTCTTTTACCAACGAATAGTGGGATTGACCGTCACATTAATAACGTCCCCACCGCTGAAAGGGCGAGCATGTTTGGCGCGACGGGGATGCGAACCCACGACCCTCAGATTACGAGTCGCACGCCTTAACACACTTGGCCATGCCGGGCCTTTTCTTGTGTCACTACAAAAATTTTAAAACATCTATTTCTGCTTTTGTGTTTCCTGAATGCTGTAGAATATGTCATTCTTTGAAATTCAAGGGAGGAATTAAATACTTTATGCAATTAACCCAGTGTTATGGAATGTGTACTGACTTCAAAACCGTACAGTAAGACAACGTGCAAGATATCTATACTGATCTATGTGTGAATCACTTGAAAAGTAATTACAAGACAAATAGAACATGAAACAAACATTACTTCATACAAGAGACTTCAACCACCTTATAAAATGTAAGTCAGCAAAAATAATATTTACGTCTGAATATTACGCAAAACGAATAATTATTGAAAGCTGTTTTATAAATAGTCAAATGAACTTTAATATCTTTGAAAATTCCTGAACTGTTTCCTAACCACATGAGTCCTCAAGGGCTTTATAGAACCACATATTACTTAAGTTGCGTGGATAAAATTCTTCTCATAAGATTCCGTACGATTGAAAATGACATATGAAAGTGTCGAATATCCCTAGTCTTTATGCTGATTTTTACTTGCTTGTATTGTAAAAATACAAAAAATGGCCATTATTCCCTTCAAACTTTGCTTTTGTGACCTGGATAATGAAATTTAGAAATTAACCTATTTTCTTTGTAAACACGGGCAAATCTGCACATTTTCATTTACCTAAGGTCTGAATAAAACAACATACGAATCAAGATTTACATGTGTTTAAACTAAAGTTATACAAAAGTGTTTAGAAGTGAGTAGTTTTTCGAGATTTGCGACTGCGATGTAAATCACTTTCACGTATCAGCCCCCATATATAGTCTCGGCATTCGAATTTGTTAGACCAAGATCTCTGATCAAGTCATTAAGGTCTCTTTTGGTTGGGGTTGTATGGGTTTTTCTTACCAGTTGCACCTTTGAAATTCTAATCTGGATCTTAAACGTCTATCTCCCCTTCTGATTTGCTGCTCTCTTCTGAGGATGGCTGCTTTCTCTCTGGCGAAGTGGGTGCAGGGAGCTCAGGACAGTGTGGTACTGTGGCGATTGATGATGAAAGGTCCGGATACATGATAGCAGATGCATTCTTGCCAGCCCGACGTTTGGAAGGGTCCACCATGCAGAAGTAGAAATTGCTTGAGTGGTCAGTGGGCTCACGCTAAATTCTTGGAATAGCGAACTTCATGGCTCTCTTTTCCCCTCTGTACCATCCTGTAAAAGAGCAAAATAAAATTGTTATTATGAAGAATAAATTTATTTCATCCACAACTAATGTGTAAGAGGTTCATGCAAAATATTTTATATGTGATATTTTTTATGTTATTGGAAATTACAAAAATAAATTACAATATATTTAAATTTAAAAAGGTCTAAAATATGTATAATATACAATCTTACTATTCAAGCAAGCAAAAATTGTCCATCTTACCTTCTAGAGTTTTTTTGCAGTGCTCGCAGGTAAAATGAGGTGCTCAGGGTTTGTCTTGATCCCTGATAGACATGCCGAAATATGCCTTGTAGGTTTCACATATTTTAGCAGATGCTGTTACAGAGTACTTTTTCGTTCTGGTCTTGATAAATTGGCTACATACATTGCAGAACATACATAGCTTACTCATAAACTGAATTGAAAGTAAAGACAATACATATTTACTGAGGTTAATTTAACGTTAGTAATATTTAATGCTTATACCACGTGATCTTACAGCTACCAGTCATTTATGAATAATAATAAAGTGTATAATACGTGATTTTTACAATTTAGAATCTTGTATAAATAATAATAAAGTATATAGTACGTATTTTCATAGTTACCAATCTTGTATTAATAATAATCATGTTGGTAACGTGTTGTCTCATAATTTCCTGTAGTGTATAAATAATAATCAAATATATAACATGAAAAGTTACAGTTACCTGTCATGTGTGAATAATAACCCAGTAGATAACACGCGTTTCAGTTCATGATGCTATGAATAATTATTAACCATAAAGATGACACGTGTAATTTGTGTGAACAATGATTAGCTGTATGAAAACACTTGTATCTTGCTGGAAATATTGAGGAACTGTATAAATCGCACGTGTATCCTGCTTCGGTTAATCATTAACTACACTGTTTTCATGCTATCAAGCTTCAAAACAAGTTAATAACATTAATGTTTCTTTTTATTTATTTCGATTTACGTTTATATTGCAAGAGTTTTTTGTTTGGTTTTTCTCCTAGGATATGTGAATATGTGTCTAAAGATACCCTGCAGAGTTTGTTGGTTCTTCGCATGAGGAGAGTATACCTTAGAGGATTTCTAGGTCTGCAGCACATAATCTCAAATTAACTTATACGTGAACGGGAAATGAATGGATGAATGTAACCAACAGATGGCGCGAAAGTCGGAGAGCTGTGTCTATGTTTTATTAAGATATCACTGTTAAAATTTTTGTTTTATGTATGATGAGGTCCTCAGTCGACGTTTGGGAAATAGAATCTTAACTACTACTATCTCTTCAGTTTTTTTTCAACAAATGATAGAATCGCGTCTTCCGAACAGTGGCTTGAGTGACACATTTATAAGTAGTAATGGACATATAACGCCATATATCAACATATTAGGGACGGCTAGCGCAGATAGCCTTCGAATAGCTTTGCGCAAAATCCAAAACAAACTAACTAACTGAATTTTACCAATAATTTTTTTTATTAATATGTTTGACAGCAATGATTGCATTTTTCTGCCTCTTTGTTGGACAAGTTTGATATCGTAAAGTTTGTTTATTTCATTTAATTATGAAATGTGAGGTTAGTGTGCGAATGGTAGTAACTGTCCAGTTATTTTTGACGAGCTATACGCTAGTGCATATTAATTGTTACTGCGTTAGGAGTTAGTGTTCCGTATATTTGTTGTGTGTATATTACAGATTTTTGTATGAATATGTCTACAATGTACAGTAACTGTAGGTGAATGAAGTAAACCACACATTCGAAATAAAGTATCAGTACAAATATCAGAAACTATATTTGAGAACTTCACGAGTCACCTTTAGTTCTACACAGTCTGTTAAGAATCAGCTTGTCACACCAAGTTTAAATGATACTTGATTGTGAAAATCCTTTGAGAACACGGGTAGTTAGAAAACAGTTTAGCTTGAGCAGACGTTAAAAGGTGTTAATGTTAAGTAAGTCGTTAATACAGCTTTCAAAAGTTTTTCTTTCTTTTATGTAATTTTCGGTTTTAAAAATAATTTTAGCTGACTGACAGTTTATAGTGTAGTTAAAATTTTCTGTATGAAAAAAAGTGTTTATTATTTATAGTTCTGATTTCAATGCCTCGTTTATGTTTTGTATTTGTGTTTAAATTTCTTCCTATTTCACTAACAATTTTTTTGCGCGATTAACGTAGAATAATATTGGCATCCTATGTTTTTGCCATCTTGTGGGGTTTTGTTTGAAGCTAGGATAATTTCAATAATATTTGCATCACTTATTAAATTTCTAGATTTTATTTTGAGCAGATTCATATTCTGTTGGCTTTTAGAAATATAGAAGTTATAATACATGTTTTAATATTTTTGTCGTGATACGAGAGAAAATATTCGTATCTTCAGTAGATAAACAAAAGAAGTCATATATTGTTTTCTACTTATGACGATATCAAAACAAGAAAACGAGTTATTCATTATCGTTCATCTCTGATATCTGTGGTGTTATGAAAAACATTAAGGGTTAAAAGCCACTTTGGTGATTTAGTGAAACAGAAACTATCATCTGTGTAGCGTAACTATGGAGGTCTCATGTTGTCTATGTCACTAATTTACTTTCATAATGCTACATAAAAGTGTTACATAGTATTGTATATTATAGATTTCTTATAGCAGTCACTCTTTTTGTTTGAATTATTGTTTTAAACCAGTGAATACGTTATTTTCTACACATATTTCAACGAGCAAGATTAAAATATCACACGAAACCGGAAGTTCTAAATTTACTAGACGCCATTTTCGTAAAACTTAACTACTGGGATTCAACCACTAGTAAAGCAGTCAAAATATAATGAAGATTGTTGTTATTAATGACCACACAACGCTGGAGATAACAAATTATTACCAGATAAACAGTCATATTTAACATGTTCATTTCCCGTAGTCGTGATATCCCAGGTGCTGTTTTTAGGTAACAGAAACAATATAGTAGGTGCTGCTTTTTGTTAACACTAACACTCTACTTAAAACTGTTTGAAGTTAAGAGTAAGACTATAAAAGACATAGCTTATTGTTAACAATAACCACGAAATCAGATACTGTTCGTTTTTAGCAGTTTGTTTATCTGTGGTTAAGTACAAAGATACACTATGGGCTATCTGTGCTCTGCTCACCATGGATATAGAAATCAGGTTTCTAGAATTTTAAGTCTGCAGACATACCGCTTAGCCACTAGGGGGCCTGTTAACATTTAACACTGTATTTGATACTAATTATTACAAAATATTATTTTATATAACGCTATGTAAATTTGGATTTTATCTTAACCATTAATTTTGTATTCATTTATGAAGAAATAGTTTTTGATCTGTTGTTTTCTAACATGTACTTGATAAATTTGTCATATTCGTCCAATGTATTTAGATTTTTTTTTTTCCATTATTTCATTCGACTTTATTTGTTGCTAAAATGAAAGAAGATGTCACTAACTTTTGGTACTTTCAAATTTATCTGTCTGTGTAATGCACCAATTGGAAGTAAAGTTCACTACATAGACAGATAAATCTGAAAGTACCAAACGTGTATAGAAACTTTTGTGGTAGTTGGAATGCTCTTCATTCACACGTGTACTACACTATTCAGAACAGATGCATCTCACTCCCACAAAGGGATTTTTCCTCCCTTTGAACTGATTTTGTCCGTTAAGAAGGTGTACATTTTTCCCAAGCCGGTCTTTTCCCCACCCATAGCATTGAAAAAAATGGATTTGAAAAGCAAACATGGACCTCAACCACAGTTTGTGGTGTAACCAGACCTCTGGGCAACTGTTTTTTTTTTCTATCAGCTCGTTGTCTTCCTCAAATACAATACAGCTACTTCACGTAGTATATTAAGAGTAGTTTTACTCAAAAATGAATAGCGTTAGCTCATCAGGCCTAGTCGATGTAGTCTGGATGAGAGAATATTGTAAAACGAGTGAAAAGAAACAACACTCTTATTCTAATACGTTAAAAACGCAAACAATGACTGAAACCGGTATGTCAGTTCGCAGTATTCGTTAAATTAGAAAGTGTGAAGAGAAAGACAATACAAATATCGATTTCGCATCAGAGTTTGTTAAAAACGACAAAAATTATAAATACTTTTTGCAGACATTTTTAATTAACGCTCATTCTTGAATTAATAAAGATTAATAGGAAAAAGTTTAATTTTATCAAGATATTTCTAAACGTAGTGTTATCTCTGGAATCTTTCTATTCCAAAAATAGTTCAAAAAAGTATGCTAAAGAACGTGAATAACAGGAGTTTGGTTTTTAGATCTTTCTTTCATGGTATATGTATGATCGTTTCTCCTTGTAAATGTTTAACGTGAGGGTAATGAATATTATATATGCATTGTTAAAGTGTTTTGCGATAAAAGTAATTTTATATATATGTGCTGTTAAATGAAATGGTTTATGACAAACGATAATGTTATATATGTACTGGTAAAGTAAATCGTTTGTGCTAAATCTAATTTCACAGTTGCACTGTTAAAGTAAGCGGCTTATGAAGATGGGAGAGGTCATACAGCAGTGTTAAAGTAATTAAAGTTTGTGAGGCTGGCATGGCCAGGCGGTTAAGGTACTCGACTCGTAATATGAGCGTCGCGGGTTCGGATACCCGTAACACCAAACATGCTCACCCTTTTAGTCGTGGGGGTGTTATAATGTGACGGTCAATCTCACTATCTGTTGGTAAAAGAGTAGTCCAAAAGTTGGCGGTAAGTGGCGATGACTAGTTGTCTTCCCTCTAGTCTTACACTACTAAATTAAGGACGGCTAGCTCAGATAGCCCTCGTGTCGCTTTGCGCGAAATTCAAAATCAAACAAACAAATAATTAAAGTTTGTATTGAGTGTTTGTGTTACAAAGCAGCGTTACACACTACTTAATCAATTTAGATTAATCGTAGCGTTAAGAAAGTGTCATATTTCCTCTAGACATCTTAAGCATATAGAGTTGTTGAATCTCACTGTCATAGCTAGCTTGTAAAAGAACTAAGCTTTCTCTATGTAAACAACTAAACTATTAGTGGAGCCAAGTGCCCTCTCAATTTCATACAAGAAAGATTTCTCATAAGATTTACAAAGTAAGAAAGTGTAATACTGGAATGTAACGTAGTTTTTCTAGTGTGTGTGAGAGGATTTTTTTTTTTTAATTGCGGAGTAGCAAAACTTCTCTTAGAAGAGTCCATAATCTAACCTTCCAAGAAGTCACTCTTATCTGAATTTCAACAAGAGGGTCAGAATTTTTAACTTTATTGGTCACAAATTTCAGTATGGGGGACAAGCAGAAAGTACTGCTTGTTAAAGGTTCGGGTATCGTTGATTCTCCAATAGGAACAAGCATTATCATCCTTTTACCCAAGTTTTCCGCTGGTACAGAAGTAAGTCTACAGATTTACAACGTTAAAGTCAGCACAACTGTGCCCAGTTCGAGTTTAGGAACCAACTTTTTCCATAATTTATTTTTTATCCTACGTTTGGTAATTTGCACCTGCACTGCCTCACGTCATCGCTAATGTCGCACGCTTCATCACTGCCACAGACTCCGCCAATTTTGTATCAGTCAGTCTGGTTTAGGCGTTTATTATCGAATGTGCGTTGTTTTGCATGCGCTTGCAAACATTTTTATTGTGCAACTTTCAAGTGTTTAAATATATTTTGTTTTTGATTTCACTGCATGGATAAGTGGATAATTTGAAAACGAGAGAATTCAGATGATGGTGAACACTCAGAAAACAAAAGCAGATTAAATGATTCTGGCATTACTGTCGAAAAGAGAATGACGCGTGACTGGAAAAACGTGAAACAAAGATTTAATGAAAGTTGGGAGTTGAATGTGCAGTGATTGAAGCAAATAATGAGCCAGTGTGTCTTTTGTGTAACAAAGTTTTTAGGAATAATAAAATATACAACCTTAAGCAACACTTTAACAATTTTTACAACGAATTTAATGTAAAATTTCCACTTGATAGCAAAAATTGTGTGAATGAAATTCGCCGTCTGAAAGCACAACTTCATGAACAAAAGGGAGACCAAAAATATTTTTATCATTGATATAACTAGTTACATTAGCTAGCTATAAATTAACTTGGATTCTAGCTAAAAAAAATCATTTTCTGATACTGAACTAGTAAAAGAAATATTGATTGTGGTCATCAAAACTCTGTTGGAGAATTATGCTTCAAAAATAAAAGATGATATTCTTCAAAAGGTAAATAATTTGCAATTAAGTCAAAGAACAACTGTCCGCATAATACTAGAGTTAGCAAAAGACATAGAAAATCAGTTGCTTCAAGAACTAAAAGACTGTTTGTATTTTGTTTTATCACTAGATGAGTCAACAGATGTTAGTGACACTATACAATTGATATTTTGGGTTCGATATGTAACTTCAGATCTTCAAGTGAGAGAAGAAATGATTGGCCTTTCTGGATTATGAGATTGAACATGTGGAAAAACATTTTTAAAAATTTCTTGAAACGTCAAAAAAATTAAATCTGGATTTTTTAAAACTGGTTTCTGTCACAACAGATGGTGCCCCCGCCATAACTGGGTCGAAATTAGGATTTGTTTTTCTTTTGAAGCAGCATTTAATTAAAAATATTGTGATGAGTTGAAAAAGTGTAATAGGCATTGTTGTAAAAATTGTGAATCATATTAGAAGTGGAAGCTTTCTCATCCATCGACAGTTTGTTGAGTTTTTGTAAAAAAGCAGTGACTGTACTTTTGATGATTTTACTGATTTTGCAAATGTAAGATAGTTAAGTAAAGGAAAAGCCTTGGAACGATTAACTTCATTATTTCTTCAGATTAAAGACTATCTTGTTAAAAACTGTAAGATTGAAAGTTTCCCTAAAATTGAAACTTTTTCATAGCAGCGTGATTTGCATTTTCTGTGCGACATAATGGCTCACTTGAATAGTTTGAATATAACGCTTCAGAGAAGAAATAAAATAATAAGAGAGAAATCACAGTCTATTCATGAATTTCAATTAAAGCTAAATCTCTTTGAGGAACAATTACAAAAAGTGATTTGACACATTTTGCAAAGTTGAATATTTTTCTAGAAAATAACAATGACTATGATTTCTCTGATGCTAAAGATGATCTCTATATAAACTGGATCAAAAATTTGAATCACGTTTCTCCGAATTTAAAAATTTGAAATTAATATTTGAATTTTTGCATGATCTATATCAATTTGACTTAGAAAATTTCAGTAAGGAAATTACATCTTTTTTGTCTTTGTATAAGTGTGGATTTGAAGACGAGATGCTTACTCTGCAAAGTATAGAACACATAAAAGGTAAACAAAAATGTTTTATCAGAGAGATGTGGCTCATTATTCTGATAAATGAGCCTTCCAAATTTAAAGATAGCAATTTCAATATTATTTTCCATGTTTGGATCCACATGGGTCTGTGAGTCAACATTTTCTACGCTATGTTTTCTCAAGTCTAAATACATATCTCGGCTTACTGACATAAATTTAGAGGCAGAGCTAAGATGCTCATTGACATTAGGTATGAAGCCAAATTTCACGAAACCTGTTGATGAAACCCCTATCAATTTTCACATTGAAGGTTAGTTGAAATGCAATTATTTTGATTAAATTAACATATTTCAATTTTTTTTGACATTGTGGCCAACGTTGTTTTCATTAGTCACAGTTCTGGCCACTATGAAAAAAAAAAAGTTGCCCATCCGTGCTCTATAAGAACGTGCTATTGTATCAGAATTTGTTATCAACAGAGTTTACCCCATCGAAACATGTTGTTGAAATCAAATAAAACTTAAAACTACATACAAAACTTAGCCAATTAATTTTCATGGTTTGAAATTTAAGAAAGATAATACTCAGTACAACAAAAAATATTGAAAAGGTTTTTCTAATTCTAACATAAATTTAAAATTATCTGCGCAATAGAGATAGAGTTCTGAAATCAGGAGAGTTGGCTGTATATAAACTGTAATGAAAGTAAGCTAATCCTACACTAGACACATTGAGTTATTTAATTTGTCTTTAATAAAACCGACATTTCCATGTTTTCTACAGGGAATCTGAATATCTTTGATTTGTGTATTTTACAAAATGTTGGAAATAAGAACTACGAGAACTGGTCAATATTTAACAAACCATATTTGTTGAACGCTATTTGGACATACACTTTCCTTTACAAGCAGTATTGCACTCTTTAAGAGCTATAAAACCAAATGAACTCGTCAGTTTAACAAAATCTAATAAAATATTTTCATGATGTCAGTTTAAACAGAAATTTAATTAAAATATTCACAACTAGCTGGAGTACTCATTCCCTGGACGGAAGTTACATAAATTCATTATTAATGAAAAGTTATCCACAAAACGTGAGATTTATATAAGCACTGAAAACGGGAATCACGACATAACCCAGATTTTTATTTCTTGTTTAACTGGAATCAAATTGAATATTCAGTAAGATTCAATTTCGCTCCAAACCTAATTTAGTTTAATAATTTTTCTCAGAATTGTTTATCGTCTAAGATATATACATTCAGGAAGCATCATAGTATCTTAAAAACTCTAGTGTGTGTGTGTGTTTTTTTATAGCAAAGCCGCATTCACTGAACCCACTGAGGAAAATCGAACCCCTGAGTTTAGCATACGGAGACATGCTGCTGTACCAGCGGGAGGCTAAAAGCTCTCGTCTAACAAACAACATTTGATTTTTGTAAAATTATAAAGGGACGCTTAAAGTAGCGTATATGAAAACTGACACGATGAATTACGTTTCACTCACTCAGAGGAACATAGAATACGGTTTTGTTCATCACGATAGCAAGGATCTTTCTGTAGTTGCGAGACATTTTGAAGAGGAATATTTAATTTTCCTTCCATTTCTTCATGCATTACAGTAGAAAAAGCTGTAATAGTCATCACTTTCAATTACCAGTTTTATTACCGTCAGTAACCTGTAGTTGCGATCTGTGTGAGATATGGTCATTCCAGACACGTCGAAGATATAAATTTTATACTGCTTAGCTTCTAATGTTTCGTGTGTTTATACTATGCCTTTCTGTAAATACTGGTACTGAACGCACAGAAACATATATAACTAAAACAAAGTATATATTGTGCTGTGCAATTTCTTATCTACTTCAAAATAAAGTTCTTGATATCACATTAACCAGAACACAAGAGAATATAATTTTAATTTTAATCTCAACTTACGTAATAGACGTTTCTAGGTTTTTGGTAATAATTTCTCATGTGTTGCTATTGGGTAGATATACATATATATTGGTTTTAAGTACATGTTGAATATATACATATACTAGCATTAAATGCATATTATTACATACATACAATAATTTTAAGTGCATTTTCAGTATATACATGTACTGGTTTCGAATTCTCAATGAGTGAATACATCTACTGGCTCTGAGTTCAAATTGAGTTTACAAGTAAAATGGCTTTGAGTATAAATTGAGTATATGCATATACTGGTTTTAAGTACATGTCAGTATATAAATAAGCTGCCTCTGACTTCATTTCGAGTTTATACCTGTACTGGCTCCGAGCTCGGATCGAATATATACATCTTTAGCTTCAAGTACAGGTTTTGAGTACATACACATATTGGCTCCGAGTTCGGATTTTGTTCATATATATTCTGTGTTCATGTTCAGTATATACATAAATTGGCTCTGAATTCAGGTTGGCTATATACATGTATTATTAAATTAATATTTAATACATACAATACAATATTCATATAAATGTTATATAAACATCTATATAGAAAGACTTCCACATCGAGGAACTATATTATTGCTTCAAATAACTTATAATAGAGCACAAATACCCACATATGATATTAACCTATTTTTGAGCTTTAAAATTTTATGATTACATTTTAGTTGAAAAAGTATTCCTTATAAATGTTTATGTTTAGCTTCTCCTAATCTCCAACTGAAATTTCTCACTAAACAAGCATATTCTAACATCTTTTACCACTTTCAGTAATCATAAATCGCAAAAACATTGCATAAAACTCTAATAGAAAGTTTTGGCTGAAAAAAACAACAAAAACCTCTTAAACAGTAAAGATTAATTTTCAAACTTTGATACTAACTGCTAAGGCCGTACACATAAAAATGCACGCATGCTAGACTAACAAGGAAAAGAAAATTCGTCAAAACGGCTCATTTATAATTCATATTATTTTTGGTAGCCTACAACAGAAACGGCTTGATATGTTGTACCCTAACCTTTTGTAGAATACTATGTAAGGTACTGTGAAGGTTGTAGAGTTATTGGGAAGTTGTTCTTTCTTCTATATTTTACATAAGCTAAAATACGTTGTAATTCTCGTGTAAATGATGTTATCGTTACTCTTTGAAGTTAGCTTTCTTAAAAATAGCATATATTTCTTTAAAAATGCTTAAGTACAGGATAAAGAGGAATTACCAGCCAATAACAGATGAACATTAGATGACTGTAACTTGCAGACATGCGGTGTTACAGTTGGTATTTTTAATGAGCCTATCATTATATTAACTACAAGGTGGAGATAAAATCAATAAACTGATGTTAAATTTTCTAACATATATTCATAGATTAATTATTTTGAGAGACAAGAAGGTTTATTTAAGCTATGATTTAAACTATATGTTGTATTTCAAAAACTGCTTTTCTTTGTTTGTTTTTTGAATTTCGCACAAAGCTACTCGAGAGCTATCTGAGCTAGCCTTCCCTAATTTAGCAGTGTAAGAATAGAGGGAAGGCAACTAGTCATCGCTACTTACCGCCGACTCTCTTGGGTTACTCTTTTACAAACGAATAGTGGGATTGGCCGAAATATTATAACTCCCCTATGGATGAAAGGGCGAGCATGTATGGCGCGACGGAGATGCGAACCCACGACCCTCAGATTACGAGTTGCACGCTTGGCCATGCCGGGCCCAACAGCTTTTCTACTGGTAAAATGTTATATGCGCTTAGTGGAGGCTGCGTCTTAGTCTAGTCATATGTGTCCCTGTTTTTATGTATATATGGAGAGAATTTAGTTGCACAGAAACTATAAACGCTTACTGTATTCTCACACAGATCTACCTTAATCCGCAGCTTAACATTTTATGTCCTGAACTAATGTGGTCAAATAATCAATAGCCACAACAAATTATCAGGGACCGTATCAGCTAGCTACCAGTTATGTTTATTATCATTATAGTGTATAATATTAATTATCGTATCAAGTAATCCCTTACATAGTTGACATACAAAAGGTTAGCAAATGAAAAATTGCGAATTTAAAAACTTACAAGCAGAGATTGTAAAAAAAGTAAGGAAACAAGAATAGAGGCACAATATTATATATTCACTTTACTATGTATTATAACTGTAATGTAAACTGTTTACTGATTCTGCCTGTATATCTTGCATCTTACCTTTACTATAATGGATGTAAATAGACAACACAGAAAAAAAGAGGCATGACATGAAAATTATTAAAAGCACGTGAAATAAAATTAAAGACCAGATTACTATAACACAAGTTTATATGAGTCTGTACGTTTCCCCAAATATTACAAAGACTCAGTAATATCACGCATTGTTTATATCCTTTTTTATTCTCCATGTCTTACCGTTATCATGCGCAACACCTGTAAGGATCGGTTTATTACTAATCTAAACGTTTCTAACCAAACGATTTAATTTTGTCTCGGCTGTTGCTATGTCTTCGACTAATAAAATAATAATTTAAACCAAAACAACTACAGGGTGATACAAAAGTCACGCACCACTATAGTATCGTTGTCATAATCTTTCTTCGTCACAATTGAGATTTTGACTGTTGTTATTTATTTGTCACAATAAGTTTTTATGGTATCAATAATGCTGCAACAATGTGTGGTATCAAATTTCGGAACAGCTGTAAAAGTAGGATTCATGATAATGCGCTATATTTGAATCACTCTGTATGGAGGTAACTTGAAACAAAAATAAGTCGACAAATTTTCTCTTTAAGTAAATAAGGCTTTAGTAAAAGTTTGTGTTGAATTTCGCGCAAAGCTACACTATAGCCATCGGCGCCAACTGTCGATAATTTAGCAGTGAAAGGCAATTAGTCAGCACCACCCATCATCAACTCTAACCAACGAATAGTAAATATGGCTGTCACAATATAACACCCTACAACTAAAAGGGCGAGTATGATTGGGAAGGATAGAGAATCGAACCCTTTACCGTCAGATGGAGATTTGAGCTCTTTAACCACTTGGCCATGTCGAGCACTTGAAATTAATAGCTATTATTACGATACAATATCATCAGAAAAGGGTAGGATAAAGTAACGAGTGTGATGATTTGTTTTTCAACTAAACCTCCCACTATTTCATATGTTATGTAGCTGTACATCATCATATCGTTGATATAAAATAGTTAAAGTTTTGTTTCATAGTAATATCTGGAAAGAAATCCATAAACACGACAATTACATCCATAATAAATTATTCTTACAACATCACGAAGTTAAACTTGTTTTATTTCCTATACAACAATAAATGATGATTTATCCCGAATGGAATGGAATTAAGGAAAAGTGAGAGTTGTAAAATAGTTGAACTTTTGTTATTTAGAGTTTTTCTGTCAGTGAAATTTCAATCATATCAAAGTTATATTCACCATGGAACCAATGAGACAAAACATTAATCACCATCTTATTCTAATATAACATTTACAACCTTTGTTAACGTATTGGTATTATTAGTGCTACGCATTTTAACATGGTGTTCCAACTATTGTTACCTAGAGGTCCTTTTCTAGATAAAAAAAATTATTGCACTATTCAAATGACTTAGATGTCTACACAAACACTCATCTTGTCTACACAAATATGAAAGAGAGAAACTTTGCGCAGAAGGAGAAAGAAAAACAGATGACTGACACGGTAAAATCAATAATCCTTAACAAAAATTGGAATAACCGTAGTTTGTTTTGAATTTCGCGCAAAGCTACACGAGGGCTATCTACGATAGCTGTCCCTGATTTAGCACTGTAAGATAGTCCGATATGGCTTTGCTATAAGAAAAACACACACTTACTAAAACACCTCAACGACAGAACCAATGGCTACAAATAACAACTGCAAACTAAGTACAGTAATTGAGATAATCAAAAACATTATTACGTATTTCATAGAGAGGTATTTAGCTCCATATTATTCATCAACTATGTAAGCGACATACCATTAACGGCAGCCTGTTTCTATTTTGGCTCACAATTCGCATGCGATGTTAGCAATCTGAATGAGCTTATCGGCACCTTCTATAACTATTACAAATTTTAAAAATATGTTAAATAAAACAGTCGAATATCATCAAAAGCATAGTATCGAAACAAATATTCCAAAAATACAGATAGTCTTAGTCCCCAAATCAATTTAAAAAATTACACCAACTAAAGATTTATTTACATAGAATCCCCCTCCGGGGTACTACATCAGTAAAATGTTTAGGCATCACGTATCACTTAAAATTAACCTGACAATCTTATATCAAAGAAATCAGAAAGAACATTTGGAGACTAGCGAATACATTAGGATTCTGTTAGAATGCAATCCAGGAAAAACATCACAAAGCAACATATAAGTCTACACGCATGGGTAAATATATAACCTTCACATGACAAACAGAAACTATAAATCATACAAAATTCAGTCCTTGCAGCAGCATACAAATTATCGTAAACTACAAATACAATATTGCTACGTAATTTAGACCACTACATCATATATAATGAAACTATGTCGACGTTCCTCTCCTCAGATAAAATATACTAAAAATACTGTAACAGGCCACCTACTGCTTGGTTCTAGAACCTAAATCATTTGGGGAATGCGTTAGAATAGTATTAACATATGGGATTATATGCACAATACTTTCGTGATGCATTAAACAAGTGAATATATTCTGAGATACAGAACTAGTGACAATGTGTAGGACTATAGATATTAGACTAAGATAAATATATATTAATACAAAGTGTTACACCTAGTACATGAATAGATATGGCCATAACAGGAGTAGTGTATTTACTAAGACTGTCAAGAAATACATAACCTTTAAATGTGACGTTTAGTATTTAGCAGTAAATCAGGGTTGTGTAGAAAGAGTTATACTATAAACAAAAACATTAGCAAAGGAGGTCTGAAGAGTTCATAGATGAACCTCACCTTTCCAGATCCAGACATTCCTTTAGTGCCTATATTTTTACTTTTGCATACAATGAAGTCGTCTTCTACACCGTCTAATTTTAAAGTTATTAAAAGAAGTGGTAATTCATTGGTTTTCCAGAATTATATGATAGAATTTTTTTTTAATGTAATTTTCTTCTTATGTGTTTTAGCCCCCAATGGCTCAGATGTATGTTTAAAGACTTATAACGCTAAAAACCGGGTTTCGATACCTGTTGTGGGCAGAGTACAGATAGCTCATTGTGTAGTTTTGTGCTTAATTCGAAAACAACATCTAATTTGTTTAATAATTTTTCATGACTACATTTTTAATGACTAATGGATGATCTCCTAATGAAGACAAATACTGTTCAGTGGATAAAAAACATTTTATTCACGTAGTTCACTGAATGTTTCGGACTACAATCATTTCATTTAAGCGAAGTTTGAAAACAAAGTGTAGTGATAAATAAAGTCTTAATCATACTGTAGAAGCTTGGAAAACATTCAGAAGTAATGAGTACTACAAAGAATTAGCACGTGTATAACATGAAGTAAACTACAGAGCACAATCAAGATATTAAGATTACTATACAATTTGTTTAACACTTTTTGTGGGTAGTAATGGTGTTTCAGAAGTATGAGTTTGTTTCTTTGTTTTTGAATTTCGCACAAAGCTACTCGAAGGCTATCTGTGCTCGCCGTCCCTAATTTAGTAGTGTAAGACTAGAGGGAAGCTAGTCATCACCACCCACCGCCAACTCTTGGGCTACTCTTTTACCAATGAATAGTGGGATTGACCGTCACATTATAACGCCCCCACGGCTGAAAGGGCGAGCATGTTTGGCGCGACGGGGATGCAAACCCGCGACCCTCAGATTCACAAGTATAAGAAGTGTTTGTTTCCATTAGGTCTGATACCGAGGCCACTGAAGGTGCACGGACGTTTCGTTTTCATTCATGTGTGTGTGTGTTTTTGTTTGTCAGTACTGTTTTTGTGGAAAAAAAAGAACTGAATGCATTTGATCTAAAGCTGGAGTATATTTGGAATATATCCAAATTTAGAAGGGATCAGGATTAGAGGGTGGAGAGAACAGCAAGGTCACAAAATTAAAAACAAAGCCCTTCTGTTAGCATTAAGACCGATTCTGGTGGAACTTAGTGTACTCATTTAGAATATAATTCCTCATTGTTCTGTTAGACATAATCCGTATCCATTGATAACATGGACATACATACATATTTTCGTATTTTTGTACCCACTGTGTCAACGCTACATGGCGGAGGTATACACTGTACAGATAGTAACTCTTCAATTTATTATGCGTTGAGATAGGGCAAGCGTTAAAACTTCTCCGCTGTCTCGTACGTTGTGGCTTTGTTATATATTGTGTGTGTTGCACTGTATAATGTTACTGTTAACACTTGAGTAAGGAATAAAATTGTACTAATGTAATAGTGGTTTTGCGTGAACCTATTAGTGTCACGTGACCACAACAAGGTTTGTAAACATACCGCCATATTGGGTGGCAAGTGTCCCACATGACTGACGAGTTAACAACTGTTGTATTCAGTACTATTCACATGTAAATGGCTGCCGCTGGCTTTTCATCACTTGTAGCACACCTGACAGGTGCTGAAAAGGCCAGGTATGAGGAAAAAGTGTAGGAGACCCGTATATGCTCCTGCCACGTGTATTTACGCCAGTAATATCCAGCCAAGACAACGTTGCTCAGAGTCAGACTGTTGCCGGAGTAATCTACCAAATATTACATATGGTGACATTTTTATATATTTGATAAACAGGACTTCCACCTATACAAATGAAAGTCTAAAAGGTTACAAAAGCCTTGATGCGTACAAGTACTTTGTGGCAGGATTTGTACAGAATGTCCAGATAACCAGGGCAACGTCGGATAAAGTCATCATTACAGCAAAAGTTTGTACATCATGTTATATTACATACATGTATCATGTACTCTGTATGATAGATTTAACTATATTTTAGACGAAGACTAGATACTCAAGTAAAGTAGGGCCCCCCATTTTAATAAATGGTTCAATATTATTGTACTACATGTGCACTGACTGTTGTCAAAGCTCTAGCCTAGGAGCACTTCTATACATGTTTGTATAATGATATTAAGACACCTAATTGTCTAGGCTGTTTCAAAACTTAATTTTTGATTTATGATTAATTTTTGGTACGGTATCAATATATAGATATTGAAATTTAGAGACTAACTGTGTATCTCGGAAATATCTGTAAATTTGGTTGAATATGATCATCATCACTGCATATGACGGCAGACCTGTAGAGTATTTGACCTTCTCGTCCTCATTTGCAAAAGTAGCATCTTCGAAACAGTTCGCTTTTGCTATACTTTTATAGTGGAGGACTTCATTCCGCAAACTTGGCATTCAGATTCAAGTCTAACTAAGTCTTTGAATGATATTTCCGTCTGCATACATGTCTCAGTTGTATATTGTGATGTACACAAGTCAAAATTATCACATGTAGCTTCAAGTTCATCAGCAGAATCAGTACAGCTGCTATCAGTGCCAGCAGATTCTGTGAAAGCAAGGTTAAGCAGCCCAGCAGCAGCTTCATGTCTCTTTTGTTGTTCTTTTCTCCTTTTGGTCACTTCTTTCCTGTTTTCATATTTACACAATTCAGCAGGTTTCCTTCTATTCAGGGGAGAACGTGTAAAATGAAATATGGAAGGTACATAGTCAGGTGGTAGGGGATCATCACTCTTCGTCCCTGAAACAGAGTACAATAATTTAGTTAAGATATAGATCTACAGGCATCATCAGATAATATTTATATATATAACAGATACACTGTACACTTTTAACTGAATATGCTGAACATTGTTTAACAACTGAATGTACAGCCAACAAAGTAATTATTTGCACACTTTTTAATCTTGTACCAGTTGTGGTTTTCTGATGAATCACTTAAATTGCTCCTTTAAGAGATATTAACATTTTGTCTTAATATACAAATGGCTATATAACCTATTCATCATGAATGATATTGTTCCTTCAGTAAATTTACTATTCAGTTATTTAAAAGTAAAAGAAAAGTGTGCAAAAAAATTTCTTTGACTGGTGCTGCAGTGTGTCTGCTATACATATATCATGCATGTAAGTTTCAATTTATTCAGCCTGGCTATAGATGAATTATACATACCTGACACAAAATGTTTACTACAAAGTCTGGAGTGCTCTGTGGGTGTCTAGTTTTTCCTATTAACAGCTGCAATCCATCGTCTTCTTCGGTCGGGATATTTAGGAAATCTGTAGTATGACACGTTTTCCACCTGTACATGTCGATTTGAACAGTTAAATGCACAACACGAGTGTACCATCGCGCACTTTTGACTGTGAATCACCCTTGTGTTAGAATATAAACACGCCGAGCGTTACACCCATCATGGCGGTCAGCAGTAACTAGGTCAAGAGTGACGTCACACGCAAAACCTCTATAGGTAGACTAATGTCGATTTATAAGCGTACGGAAGTGCTTTATTTATCGCAGAACATACTACATGTTTCGACAGAACATTGGACTGTGAATTCTAGGTGAGTATGTTACAAATTGTCAAGATATATATAAACTTATAAGACAAATATATACCACAAATATTACTTTATGAATAACATTCACCAAGTGAATTGTAACTTATTACTTTTGTTTAAGTCATTTACAAATCAGCTTTCATTATTTTGTTTTAACACAGTTAGAATTCCTGTTGTTCAGCGTGTATAATGCTAAATACCAAATTTCGATACACATGTTGGTATAATACAGCTAGCCTATTGTGCAACAGTGCGCTTAACTACAAATTAATTTTACTATCATGTAAATAGTTTTAAAAATTATGAGTGAAAGCAAAGAAAAGTTGTTACATGTCAACAACATTAAATGTGTTATATTAAGCGACGATAAGATAAATATAAAATGTACATAACCAAGTTAGAGTTAAATAGTTAACTTTTAAAAAAAAAGATAAGAAGATTTAAGGTGAGAAGAAGGAAATATAGTTCATAACATGTTAGAAAGCAATAGTAATGGATTAATGTTAATATTAGGTGTTTAAGTTCAATGTTACACGACTCGAGTTTTTTATGTCATTGCCACCTAAAAATTAGAAATATCTCAAGGAATACATTATAGGTAGGTCAACGGAAAGTCTTTACGGACTTACAAGATGAAATCCCAAGGTTCCATGGCGGAAAGAGAAGATAGCCCTGTGCGCCTTTGATCTGAATTAAACAAAATCTCAGTGATAATTCTTATAGCTTAACCAGCTAAAATTCGAATTTCCATACCTGCTGTTGACAGACCACAGATAGCCTGTTGTGCAGCTTTGTGCTTAATAATAAACAAAGAAACTTCTACAAACAACAACAAAATAGATAATAAGGGTTTTTACTGTAACCACGTAGATACTGCATGTTCTTATAATTACTATATGTGAAGAATATGAGTTATTTGGACAATTTTGTTATAATTTACGTGGATAAACAGCAGTGTAAAAAGATAATAAGTGTGCTTACTGTTACCATTTCGATCATACATGATCCAACAGTTATTGTTCATGATCAGTCTGTTCGGTGTGTAATTTATAACTAGTTTTAACAAATAATAAGCTAGGTATAAACAAGTTTTAAAAAATAAGCTGTGTGTGAAGTTACTTGCACTATATTTTGGACGAAAGTGATTTTGGTTTAAATCATTTGACTCCGAACGCAGAAAAATTGTTTGTTTGCTTGTTTTTGAATTTAAGGAACTAGCATAAATAATGATGCTTGATACGGCTGTACCGATTACATGGGGTAATGACAAAAACTGTTAATCTAAATTCTATGTCATCACATAGAGGAAGCTATTAACATTGTTTTAGAGAGAAAAACGACAGCCCTATATTTTAAAGAAGTTGGTTGGTTCTGTAAATTAAAGATCCATTCTAAATAATAGGGTTGTTATCTTAAAACTAATGTGAGTTGCTTTTGAGTGTCACTTTATTGCTTGTTGTAGTTTGTCGGGGTGTATTTACAAAACATCATGATATTTAATCAAAAATACTTTAGGTGTGAAAAATAGGCGCAGGCAAAACGGATTAAGTGTGCAACTTAAAGTAATAAATTCAAAAAATTGACGACCAAACTGATAGCTATACTTACAGCATTGCTAATAATTTTAGATCAAATATTTCTTCACTCGTCAGCTAGGCCGAGTAGTTTGATTTATCCACCATCACGGTCCGCGTCGAAATAAAGTCACGACCTAACTAACTGATGAATGAATATTTGTTGTAACATTCTTATTAATGCTATTAGTGTTGCTAATAGTTTGGCCGCCAATTATGATTTTATTACTTTAAGTCGAACATTCAATGTTACTTGAGCTGCATCTTTTTCTCACGCCTAAGGTGTTTTTAATTAGACTATTCACGTGAGACTAATCTTCCTAATTTAGAAATTACATACTTATTATTTAAGCGTCAATTATCAGGTTTCTCCTATTTTATAACTGAAGCTTAACTTTAAAAATGATTGGGAAGAAAAGTGTATAACTACAACCACAAAAAATAAAATAGATGAATATTCTCAGACTTGTAATAGTAGTAACCTATAAACATTTCAAAGCTAATCCGTTCTTAACTTGGGAAATTCTTTGAGCATAAACCACTCATAGATGTACGTTAAATGTTAATTGTCATTTATTTTCCAATACAAATTAAAATTTAATAGCCCTGTTAAAAACCACCAAGCCTTGTCAAACTATCCCGTCTATTTGTAACTTGTTTCCTTACTTTATTGTGCTTTTTTTAATTTAAAAATGTTTTACATTCGTCTTAGTTATAATTTTGGTACTAAGTCTCACAGATCCCTCCAGTCAGAATATAAAACTGAAAACTTCGCTTTTAAAGGCTAGACTATAGTCAGAACATAAACCTAGAGAATCTGTACAGTTCTTTTCTTCTTTTTTTTTATCTAGATCAGTGGTTCCCAACCTTATTCATGCCCCGCACCCCTAAATATTTTAAATATGTTCTCGCACACCCAAGGGGTTTGAGTGCCCCTGGTTGGGAACCACTGATCCAGATGATACTGCTGAAGACTATCACGTAGCGTTCTTGCGTCCACGTGAAATATAAGGCAAGTTGTTACTAAGCAACTGAGAGAGCATGCGCATAATAATAGAATATCGAGTCGTGTTTGCTCGTAGTACTGTTGCGAAACAGTTACTGTTGTTTGTTACTTCCAAAATTATAAATAGAATTGTGAAAAAAAGCTTTTAGGCAAGGTAGTGTATTTCAATTTTATACATTTAGGTTTGTATAAGATGGAGGCAGGAGACAGCTTCTATATAGTGAAGGTATTGTAGTCTGTCAACAGAATTGTTACATAAGTTGGTGTGTAAAGTGCAATCATAGAGACTGATGTCAAGAAATTTAATTTGGGTAGGTAAGTAATGAAAGATAAAATTGTTTTGTAAAAGGAGTTGTATATGAGATAAATTCTGTAAACATTCTAGACTGATTGTCTGTATGAAAAATTGTGTAATCTATGTAACGTTTCCATGTATGAGATTTTAATGAATGATAAATAATAATAGTAAAATAAATAGCTTCACTCGATCTTGGATCTTGTGTAGACAAAAATAGTGCTTTTCGTGTGAAAAGTGTCTTGTGTGTCTGCAGTATGACACGGCGCTATACCACTCAGGAAGTTTTGGATAGAATTTTAACGCTGATTAGTGAGGATAGTGGGGATGAATCACATCACGATTCTGTCACGGACTCTAATTCAAATTGAGTGGATGAAGGTGAGGAAGGCACTTGCTCTGGGCAACAATTTTTAAAGGCGCAAAAATATTGTTGGATAAAAACTCGGAGTCGATAAGTCATTTGCCAAAGAGTTGGAGTCGATATTTCACTAATCAATTAGTCAAAGACTTTGAAATATATAGATATATATTTTTACGAAATATTTTTTTATTTTTATAAATTAAATAAAAAGTCAATATATATACATTATATATATATAGTATGGTAAAAGTTTATGTCTCTTAATTTACTTTTTAATTGCTGAGGTTTATCAGGCAAATTTTTTGATGGTCAAATGAATTAAGGCAGAAATATCCTGAGATTCAATTATCTCAAGACCTAATTATCTTGAGAACGAATTCCCTTTAGACCGAATTGTTCAGAGGCCAAATTATCTTGCCAAAATTTTTCCACTTCCAGTATATACATATTTATAATGAGAAAATATACTAAATATGATAGAAACTTTGATATTTAAATTTTAAGTTCGATGTATTAATGTTATATAGTTCAAAAAACTTAGCCAATTCAAAACGTTGTAATGTGTGAAACGTTTTACTCAAAATTTCCCCAGTAATTCCCAAACCTTCTGTGACCCCCCGAGAAACTTCAAACGACCCCCAAGTTAAGAACCGCTGCTATAGATTAAAGGTATTTCTATAGGCGGGCGATGTTACTAAGATTCTACAGGCGGACAGCGTTACTAGGGTCTGCGTTACTACAGACGGCTAGCGCTTTTAAGAACAAACACAATCTTTAAAATAGTTATTATAATATTTTTGATCTGAATCAAACAAAATCTCAGTGATAATTCTTGTAGCTTAACCAGCTAAAATTCGAATTTCCATACCTGCTGTTGACAGACCACAGATAGCCTGTTGTGCAGCTTTGTGCTTAATAATAAACAAAGAAACTTCTACAAACAACAACAGAATAGATAATAAGGGTTCTTGCTGTAACCACGTAGATACTGCATGTTCTTATAATTACTATATGTGAAGAATATAAGTTATTTGGACAATTTTGTTATAGTTTACGTGGATAAACAGCAGTGTTTGTTTGTTTTGGAATTTCGCACAAAGCTGCTCGAGGGCTATCTGTGCCAGCCGTCCCTAATTTTGCAGTGTAAGACAAGAGGAAAGGCAGCTAGTCATCACCACCCACCGCCAACTCTTGGGCTACTCTTTTACCAACGAATAGTGGGATTGACCGTCACTTTTAACGCTCTCATGACTGAAAGGGCGAGCATGTTTGGCGCGACGGGGATGCAAACCCGTGACCCTCAAATTACGAGTCGCACGCCTTAACCCACCTGGCCATGCCGGGCCCGTCAGATAATGCCTTGTAAAAAAGTTTGTTGATTAGTTTATATAAGTTTAAGTTTCAAAAAATATTAATTAAATTGAAACGAGGATGTACTATGATTCAGAAGTTGATTATTATTGAGCACAAGGGGATACCCGTGGAAGGCAGAGCTCTGATTTCTAGCGGTGTAAGTAAACAGACGTGATTTAGAAGTGACTGAAAAAAAATTGAAAACTCATTAGTTAACGGATTAACGATTCATTTCTTTATTATAAAATTTTCCTTGTTAATTTGAGTGTTCTGTCTTGAATTACAGGAATGTTGCTAACTGAATTAAGCTAAGTTACGAGCGTATAGGCTGGTAGACTGTAAGCTATTCTTAGCGCATAATTCTGTTGAACCTGTAATTTATTTAATAGTTTTCTCGAACATACTAGAAAGAATTGTACAACTATATTTTTTCTAAAGGCCTTATGTAAATTTCATAAATATGCAAAATGATTGTTATTGTTTTGATTTAAGCACAAAGCTACACAATGGGCTATCTGTGCTCTGTCCACCACGGGTATCGAAACCCGGTTTTTAGCGTTGTAAGTCCGCAGACATACCGCTGAGCCACTGAAGAGTATATGCAAAATGAAATAAGGGGTGCATCCTTTATGAATTCCCCTGATTTTCTTCAAATAACACTATATTTGGCTCGTTTAAGTAACTGGGTAACAATTTTTTGTCTTACATAATTAATTAGTAACGAATGAGATTCTAACACACAGATAACGTAATATATATTTGAACATTCAGAGTCGTAGACTGAACTTAAATAGCTTCTAATAACTCGATTCACTAATTAAAAGTCTAACCTGTGTATCCTGTGTCTCTGAAACTTACTTCTCTGTGCACATTGATTACTTCGACACAAGTGTTTCTTTAATCAACATATATAATGCTGGAATTGTGTAATTTAATTGCTTATACTGAAAAATCAGATTTCCATGAGATTAATCAAACAGAACTATTGTACAGTTTGCCTGGCGAGGGTTTACTGGTATAGGTTTACTGCACCCTACATTACATAAATTAATACATTTACCCTCAGGAGAACTTACTGTTCAATAGCTGTATAGCCAGTGCAAGGGTTGTATAAAGTAGTGACGCCATAACACAGGCGTTTATTGTCACAACATTTCATACATCTGCTCAGGGAACAACATATTTTACCTTCATTTACTACACTTGCATCAGGTTATGTTGGAACCAGCTGATGTATCCGTTCAACGGATGGGTAACAAAGGGGACAGCATAATTGTTTGCATGATGTTTTTTAGCATCAATATGGCTCTGCTTTGTTTCGTCAGGAGTTTCATTTGTTCTTCTACGACGATTAGCCCAGCATGACCAGGTGGATAAAGCACTCAACTCATAATGCGAGCGTCGCGGGTTCTGATTCCCGTTACATTGAACCCCCGATTTTAACATTGTAATTCTATAGACTTACCCTTGTACTAGCGGGGGATATTTCGGTTGGTATTTGAATTGCGTTTTCTTGTGAGCTTCGTGATAAATGTTTTTGGTTTTTTTTACATCTTTTGTGTCCTGATGTCAGCACTTTCTCATGTGTGGAAAGATAGTTTCTGCAATGTATGTAGGTGTATAATGTGGCTGGTGTTGGTACAAGTGTTTTTTTTTCTTTTTGTTGTTGTTGTCTTTTGCTATTGTGTGATTCCTTTCTTGTTGTACTAGGGATTTGATGTCAGATAGGCGCATTTTGACCGATTTATATTTTGTGCATATTTTATAGCTTACTTTGTGATTTTCTCCACAATTGCATTATTTAGGCTTCTCGTATCCTTCAGACATTGTGAAACTTGATGATAATCGCCACATTTCATACATCTTGGAAAAGCACTACATGCTGCAGCAACATGACCGAAAGTTGACAATGATAATGCTGGGTAACCACGACTGCCGGAATTTTCATTTCTTCTACTTTGTATTGTTTGTACCAAAATATTATTCTGTTTGATATTAATTGTGTTATATTGTATGTGCTATCTGTGTATAAGTGAATGAGGTTAATGGATGTCTGTGTTAAGTTGAAAATGATAGTTAAACATTTGTCTATGGAAGTTATAATTTGATCAAAGTAATTCTGCCTTGTCTTTGTCAATTGAATAATAGATTAGCGTAAAAAACGAATGATTTTTGGTTAGGGTTTATTACCCGATAGATGAATTGTGAAATAACCTAATTTGAAAGCTTCGGTAGGCCATTCCTTCATTAATCTATCGAGGTCAATTACATTCTGACCTCTGACTGGTACTCTCCTTCGTAAAAGACTTTGGTTGCAGCTATCTAAACTGAAGGCATATAACGTTTTCTCATATAACAGTCAGTTACAAACTCTCTTTGTTAACCTGGAGATACTCTAAGAAGCTTGCAGCGTTGTTCTCTACTTTATTTCAATAAAAGCTTTGATACCCATACCAGCCGTCTTGAAATACATTTTTACTTCAAGTGGGCTTCTCGTCATCACGTATAACGTTTCATTTTTGCTGCTAATTGGAGCTGTTATAACTTTCGAGTACACCTTTGTTAGTCTTTATGGCAATGATGTTTGAAGTTTGCTAAGCCCGAATTTGTTAATGCATTTTCTGTACTATATTCTATACATGCAACATGTCTTCTTTGACATTTCGATTTAACTAATCTACAACCACCGGTTTACTTGTCATGTTGACGATTGTTGTATATCCTTATTCATGTTTGTCTCTTAGTGTTTATTAAAAAAGCAAAGCGTCTCAATGTTATTCATTAACAGATAATTTACTAGAATCTGTCCGGTTATTTTATGCTTTCTCGACAAGGAATGCCCATACACGTCTGTCCAACCAGTTATTCACAACTTTATGATCATATAAACTTGAAATATTCGATAGTTATTTTTATTATTTTCTTTCTCTCACTCACTTTACCTAATTCCTTTTTTGCTCCTGATATTAACGGACTACCTTAAAATAAAACTAAGTTCTGGCCATCTACACTAGATTTACCTTAAACAGTTTCATTATCTTGCTTTACAACCAAAGACGTCATATTTTTTCTTTGGCTTGTGCCCTCTTTACTGGATGAATGACTTTGTTTTAAATGTCACAATACACCTGCGTTAACTGTCACTAAGTTATCAGTGATGTACTAAAGGGAATGCAATCAGTCAAAAACCACTCACCGCCAACTTTTAAGCTACTATTTCACCAACAAATAGTTTGATTGACAGACACATCAATGATAGGGATTCGTACTCACCACAAATTGCGAGACGTACGCTTACCAAGTCAAGCCAGGCGCTTTGACTGAGCGTCTACGAATCTGGTTTCTTACCGATTCGTGTGATTGAAAACAAAAACCTCAATAGATACACGTGATGGTGTGATTATATTCTGAATGCCAGAAACAAAACATGTTTCTAGCAATGTGCAACAAGGCATTAGTAAGGTAGAAGTATTTTGAAAGTTATATTGCACTTTGTTCTCTATCCTATTGCAAAAAGTAAATTTGTATAATAAACATTCTACTTTAATTATGCTTTGGAGAAAAAGATTGATTATAGACAGCAGACGTATTCGATGAGAACACGCTGCAAAACTGCTTAAGTTTTTAGATCCCTGTTTGCTTTTTAATGCTAAACAATGAAAATGAGAATAAAAGTTCCGTCAAATATTTTCAAATAATGGACATTTTTTTTCACAATATGTATACATGCCTTCCATTGTAACCATATTCCTTGTTCTATTATTGCACATTTTAACAGACATTTCAAATGCTCAATGTGGGTATTTTTATTTTTGCTTTTACATTCTCCAATAAAGTCTGATATAAAACACCTACTGGTGGAATGTGTCAGCAGATATTTTCATTTTAAACAGTTCAAAATTAGTGTAAATCTAAGACGCGATTTAAATGTTGTCCTTAAAAAGGCTCTTCTGTATTGTAGTCAATACACCACAGCCCAAAGCAGAGGCAAATTAAAAAATATTGGGGTTTGAAACACAACAAACACTGGGCTCCAATCCAACAAATGAAAAGCGTATACTAAAATAAATGTAGAAAAAGGTTCGTATAACGTTTATACACTGAATTAGTAATGTAAAAAGACATATCACAATAAATCATATTTAAATTACGCTGTTTAATTTTGTGACATACAAGAAATAAAATACAATAACTGATTGCATTAGTAATGTTATGAACGATTGCAAACTTACGAATTGTATGCATATATATATGTGCTTGATAAAAGTTCATGTGTTTTTGTAATAATTAGTGCGGCACAGTGTTATGTTTGCGGACTGATACTGCTAGAAGCCAGGTTTCGACAACAGTGTTAAGCATGAGCACATAAAGTGTGCAGCTATGTGCTTAATAAAAAAACAAACAAACGAGAAAAATTAACATCCACCCATGTGTGAATCCATTTCTTATACTCTGTAATTAAATAAGTAGTTCCTGGACAATAAGTAGTTCCTTGACTTTTTCACAGCCGACATTCTAATCCACGTATCTTGATTTGCTCGATATCCTTACTACCATGTGCAAAATTTTTTATTTTTTTTATCGTCATAATTATTTTTCTTTTTGCGAAGTTGTAGCGACACGTCTAGAAATCTTCCTTCTTTCAAAAGGTTGACACCTCATGCTACATAATTGCTACGTAGTAGGCGTGGCTACCTAAAACGTTGGGAGTAGAGGCGTCCATGAAAAGAAACCAGACACAATGACGTCATAGTGCCAATTTATCTCACTGGACGGAACGTTGTTAAGGGATGGAAATGGATAATACCTCGGTTTCAGTGGCACATACCAGCGAATGTTGCTGGGAGATGTAAATAGGGTAGCATCATAGTTAGGGTGTTAATCACCAGAAGGTGTGTTACTAAAATTAATGGTGTTTCTATAGGTGTATGCTGGTACCAAGATTTTATAGGCGGACGATGTTACTAAGATTCTATAGACGAACGGTGTTACTGAGGCCTGTGTTACTACAGCTGAAATGTTTTTAGATACAATGTTATTTTTGGCGGATAGTTCAGTGTGATGATTGGAGATTTGAAAACCAAAACATCTTTAAAACAATTGTGATAACAAGTTAAAACTGCTCTTCACATAATATTTATATTTTGTTACTTTTATTATTTCCTACAATAAAATATATAGTCTAAATAAAATATGTCTTTTCTTTCACATTTTGTGAATCCATCAGGTTTACTATACGATATTTATCATTACAGAATATACTTTACATACAAAATGGTCCCCTCGGTGGACTCAGCAGACAGCCCGAGGTGGCTTTGCTAAATAAAAACATACGCACACAATCAAAATAAATCGTGTGTTCACTATACTTTAAGACTAACAATGAAGAACTGATTTTTTTATATCACTAAACTTAACATCAGTAAAACACGAACTTAGCGATTTTGACCCTCACATAACAATACAAGAAACTAAGTATACATTCACGACATTCTCTTTCTCAAGTTTTGAGAACATATCATGAAGTTTTTCTGTTCGTATGTCAAAACTTTATTCAGTGTTTTGGTGAGCTATTAAGTTCAAATGTTATAGTGTTCATAAATCAAAATTTTAAAAGATAAGGAATTAGAATTTTTGGTTTTTCAACAATTTTTATTCTGTCTGTTTCACAGAAATTAAAGCATTACTTGCCTCAGGCAAGTTTTACACGAGACGCAAGGGTCAGTATTATCAATATGCCCACGAGGTTGGGTGAGTCAAAATAAAATAACCAAAACAAGAGGTATAGTCCACACCATTTCTGTGTGTGCATGTTGATGACACTGATCATTAAGTATCCGGTAATCCGTTGGATAGCAAATATATAGCAGAAAATGTGGTGAGAATATGACATACATAAAGAATGGTATATAACCTTCTTTTGGCAATCAGTGTTTACCGCGTTTTCAGCCTACATGCAAACAGATTTAATTAGCATTATACATACAGTTCCAAACTGTAAAGAACAAGTTATTATTTGGAGATTTAAAGAAACATTTTTTTTTTCAATGCAGGTATGCGTTATACATAATATTAAGTGTAAGAATGAAAACTAAATAATTAACGATATACAGCTAGAAACCGTAGTAGGCAGAGCATAGAAAGTGTAACCGTAAGAAAATGTAAAAATGTAAAATAAATTAGACACAGAAGCGCAAACTATAATTATATATAATCAGAACTTTAAATGTCTGCTAAATTGATACATAAATCAAAAACACAATTGGCCAAGGAATAATAATGTAACCATCTCTTTCAATATTTATAAAATCGAAACGATAAATGTGACAAAAACGTTTCAAGTTGTATGATATTTCAATTTGAAAAGCAAAAACAATAAAACTAGTGAATTAGCAAATTAAACATAAGGCGATGGATATTTGTGAAAAGGATTATGCTACAATATTTGACCCGTTCAAATACTGGATACATTAAATTATACGTGTGATAAAAACTGGCACACACAATACACTATATTATAATAGTTATCTCGTTAACTGTCTCATTCAAATAGTAGTTTTATTTGTAACTTTTTAAGACAAATTATTAAATACAGACTATGATGTAAATAACATAATGTTAGAACAGTAATCGATAATTATAAATACATTTGACTCGTAGTTTAACTTATGAAATAAAAGCGAAACAGCAGGTGTAATAATTACATATAATGTTAATTTACTAAACGACTATATTTGAGCGAAATATACTGAGTTTGAAAGCCAAGTTTAAACTATCACTTAGATTAGTTAAATAATTACTAAAACTTCTAAGTAACTTCATATTTAAGGAGTAATTTTTTTTTCATTTTTGTGCAAATTTGTATAGAATTACACTTTATAGTCTTTCTTATTTGATATTAGAACTTTAAGATCAGTACCTGAGATTTTTCCTATTAAAACGCACACACACCTCAAGATCATACGTAGAACACTTCACTTTTTTATTTTTCTGTTGCTTGTTATTTGAATGATTCAACTGATAACACAAAAATAGACACTGAGACTTCTTTCTTCTTCAGTGAGTCAACTGTTACTTTTAGTGCATGTAAACAGTTGAAATACTTGACTTTTACTCATAAAAAAGTAGAAAATACAACTCTGCTTGAATTATATCAAACACGACTATGATTTGAAGTAAATTTGATGATTAAGTTATTGATTTCTAAACTGAACTTGGAAGAAAATGTTAGAAATTAGGATGAAGAGTTGCTAAAGAAATCCATTGTGGAGTGGAGTAAATCTTGATGATTATTTATAAGATCGTCTGAGTAAATATAAGGAACAGTGTATACTAATATGTCATCCATGTTATGCTTTGTATATCTGATGCTGACGTCTGCGTGTAATTATGTCGTCAAAGCAGGTGTAGCAGTAAGTTAAACTTTCATAATATGTCTCATTAACAAGAAGTTAAAAGATGGGCATTATTTGATAGAAATCGATTTCTACTCATGCGTTCTAAGTAAGCGTTTCATACATCTCATATTAATTGCATTAAGAAAAACAATGTGTGAATTCATTAATCTAATATTTTCTTTACAGCAGCTCAAAAAGTAATAATTTATTCTGTGAAATAGTATTTATTTCCTTAATACTCACTACCAATTTACTTGCAGTCTGCAGGTTCTGGGATCGAATGTGATCACGTACTTTCAACTGTGAGAACGTTATAGCATTGAGGCCAATCTCACCATTCATTGTTGAAGAGTAGCCCCAGAATCAGCGGCGGGTGGTTTTGACCATCCACCTTCCCTTTAGTCTACCAGTTGTAAATTAGAAACAACTAGCGCAAATAATCCCTAAGTATTTTTTTTGGAAAATTCGACAAACAAACAAATTAGATAAAAGTGGGTGTAACTCATGTATTTGTACTAGTACATAAATAGAAGCCGATAACATTTAACAGGAATAAGGAAGAGATCACATGAATGAGGCCCTTCCAGGTCTTCAAGATGGGTGGATTGATGAGAAGTGAACGTGACGAACATTAAGCATAATTGATTATTGCGGAAAAACTGTTATATATAGTCCTTTTAGACTGGTATAAAAAATTACAGTCGATTATTTCATTCCTCATAGTTGTTAATATAAACACGAGAACTGGATGTAAATCTATCAATAGTATAAACGGCCAATCAGAAAATTGCTCAAACTTTTCTGTCGTGAAAACTCTTACATGTAATAACAGGAATACACATTAGCTTGACGTGTTTTGATGATTCGTCTTTGGCAAAAAAGCAGAAAAACAGACCCATTAAGTTTTGTAAATGCTACATTTCTCACTATTTTCAATAAAAAATGTTGTGCTATAATCATTTTTCATCTGATGAAAAACTTTTTGTCGTTAAAATTAAAAATGACCATGAATTCAAAGTATTTATGAAAATACTCGCCATCTGTAACGAAAAAAAAAACATTTGCCAGTAATGCGCATATATATGACTGAAAAACAAGACAATTGCTTAAACGCTATCCTTCATGTCTCATCCAACTCGTAAATTACACGTTAAACAACATAATTTAGGTGATATGTTGTTTTCCGTTAGCTGTTCCATTGGCTAGTCTTATAATAACTATTTTTAAAAGTTTTGCATCACCTCCGATTCTTAGGAGTAGGACAATTAAAATAATAATATGAATACAATATAGACTTTTTTATTTAACATCATTTAATCAGATAAACAACTATTAGTTAATTATAGGATTATGTTAAAACTTTGCTATACAATTGTTAATTATCAACGTGCTGTCAAGTTAGTGTTAAACAGCGAAGTTAAAACGTATTTCCGAAACACTAATATATAATCACTTTATCATGTCTTATAAAAGTAATATAAAAATGTTCATGTCCTAGAAGGTTTTCTTTCGCCTAGACCAACTAGAAAGTACGTTAAAGAATAAATGGATGCAAAACAAACAGTGTAGGAAACAATAGGCACATGAACATAACAATATCATGTACAGATATATAAAATCAAACACAAAATAAATGGAACTAAAATTGACATATGTCTACACGCTTCTTCAAGTATAACATAAACACGATAATGTCAGATCCTGTTTGTATATGACATTGTTCACTGTGTAGTGTTCGATAGATACTAAAATCCATTTATTACTAACCTAAGCTTCTCTAATTAAATGATTTATGTATCTACCGTCTATCATGTTTTAAGTATTTGCAGTAAAAATATACAGACAAATAATTAAATAAGATATGTATGTGTGTATGTGCGTGTGCATTTGTGTGTGTGTGCTCTGAGATAAAGCAACTCGAAAAATATGCAGTTTGTTTGTAATTAATCACAGATCTACATAATGGACCATCTGTGTCATGCTGCGCCAAGAGTATCGAATTCCCATCCTGAGCTTCTCACTATCCATAGAAGTAACACTCAAACTACTGGTCAAAAGTAGCTATTCCATCATTTATTGAAATCAAGTTCAAGCGAATAAAATATTTAAGATTCTATTCCCCAATAACTCGACGGTAAATCTCATTTGTCCTTGTTGGGTCAACGCTAAGTCTACGGACGCACAACTCTAAAATCCTGGTTTCGTTATCCATGGTGAACAGAGCAGACAGCCTAGTATTGCTTTGCTATAGGACAAACATGCAATGATTGTTTGTTTGTTTTGGAATTTCGCGCAAAGCTACACGAGGGCTATCTGCGCTAGCCTTCCTAATTTAGCAGTGTAAGACTAGAGGGAAAGCAGTTAGCCATCACCACCCATCGTCAAAATTTTCATAATAAATTTTATCCACTTGACTCTCGGCTCGGTGATTCCATATTGTCTTGAATTTATTCTTATTAAACTAAACTCATTTCACGACCTTCCGGTGGAACAGCAGCAAGTCTACGGATTTACAACACTAAATTCAGAAGAGCGATTCCCTTTCGTGTACACAGCTGATAGCCCGACGTGGCTTTGTAATAAGGAAACTCACAGTAGAACTCACTTCTCATATGAAGACTCACGGCACCTTGCTCTGACGGCGCCATTGAAACCCCGTCACTGAAGAGTAGACAGTAATCGAACTATTCTACCTGGATAAATGCATTTTGGTTTCCATGACTCCTTTTGTTTCGCGGCCTGGCATCACGCGATTGGAGAAAAGGGATTTTAAAATATTTTTCAAATAATTCCTCTTCAGAAAATTGGCTGCACTAACTCAACTAAGAGGATAAGTGGGAGAAAAAAGATATTCCTGTAACTGTGTTTTATCTTCTACATCGACCTTTAAAAATTTTACAGAATCAAAATAGTAAAGTCTTCCAAATATTTCATTTCCCTTTTCATAAGCTTTCGTTACTAATATATTAGAGAATAATACAGCACTACAGAGTTAAATATGGCTATATAATAATAATACAGCACTACAGAGTTAAATATGGCTATGTAATACGCACTCAAATACACTTTATTCTGAAAAGACGAAAACTCTCTGATTCCCTGATCTAATGTGAACTGAGAAAGTGAAAATAAAAGAAATATTTCAATGTCTGGTCCTTTAGACACAAGATAAACGAAAATATACTAACGACATTTCAATTTCTGTTGTTATGTGAACTACAACACCGATATAAATCCTACTGGAAAAGTTTTACTTCTACAGTCTGCTTAAAAAAGAGACCGGTTCAAACTTACTAATAAGATCTGAATACATGATCACAAATATACTAGAAAGATGAAAGTTAAGGGTAATTTTCGAAACTAGAGTTTTCTATTTTATGTAGCTTATTCAATATTTGTGGTAGTATTTGAGTCCCTTTTATAATGTATAAATCAATACGTGTTTTTGTTTTTGTAGTGTCTACTATTTTCCGTAAATGATTAGATATTTGTGGAAACAATTGAGTCAGCTTTCTCTTTTACGAGATTTTTTTTTCTAGTTAGACGCAAAGACGCTCAAAAAAACTCTTATTTTTTCTCTTCTCTTTCTTTTTTCGGTTCACCTACTATTTATACAAGTATACAACAGAATGACACGTAGTCAGGAAGGACCTCACAAATACACAAGAAAAGCGAAACGTAGGTAGGAATTTCTCGTAATTTTCGTTATTAATTGCTGTAAATAATTTCAATTTCTGTTGTAATGTGTACTACAACACCAATATAAGGCCTACCGAAAAAAGTTTTAATTCTACTGTCTGTTAATAACAGACCTCTTTAAACCTACAAACAACATCTGAATATATGACCTCTATTATACTAGAAAGATGAAACTTAAGGGTTATTTTCGAAACTGTAGTTTTCTATTTTATGTAGCTTATTCAATATTTGTGGAAGTATTTGAGTCCCTTTTATAATATGTAAACCAATGTGTTTTTGTAGTTATACGTAAAGATACTCTAAAGCTTTGTGTTGTCTCCCAGTCATGGGTATCGAAACTCCGTTTCTAGTGTTTGATATCCACAGGCAGCAAATCAGAACTGCTAGTAAGATTTAAAATCGTGATATTCGATATTTTAAAGAGTTGAAAAGCTTCTGCTAAGGTGTAATTTGATCGTTGGTTGTAAGCTGTGCAGAAGAAATGTACTGGTACTCTTTTGGCCCGGCATGGCCAAGCGCGTAAGGCGTGCGACTCGTAATCCGAGAGTCGCTGTTCGCATCCCCGTCGCGCCAAACATGCTCGCCCTCCCAGCCGTGGGGGCGTTATAAAGTTACGGTCAATCCCACTATTCGTTGGTAAAGGAGTAGCCCAAGAGTTGGCGGTGGGTGGTGATGACTAGCTGCCTTCCCTCTAGTCTTACACTGCTAAATTAGGAACGGCTAGCACAGATAACCCTCGAGTAGCTTTGTGCGAAATTCAAAAACAAACAAACAGGTACTCTTTTATTGCGTATTTGTTTTATATATTAGAAATATAAACATACTGATTTGAAACTATTCTGTATGTAGTATCGGCAGAATATAGGATAGAAACATTCAGCGGAATAGACTGTAATTATGCTGTGAAACTAAAACCTTGTCGTATATAACAAACTCCTCCTTTGTTCTTCATTTTATACATCGATATGTTACAAATATACGTTACAACAGAATAGCATGTTGTTCACATGAGCACAATAATACTCATTTAAAGACTGGTTGATTCTCCACTTAGCCTTGATGAATTACACACAGCCAACGACGGAGTTCTGTTAATTCTCACGTATAATTTGTTACTTTCCTTCTAGAAACACACCTTACAAGGTGCTTTAGCGACAAAACAATGTTATTAAATTTAAAGAGCTACCTTGTCTATTGGCAGTTATTACAGTATTATTTATAGAAGAAAAAGTTTGCTAGGAAGGAATTTCGACTTTTCTATTTTTCGAATTGATGTAGCATCTTATATAGCCAATATGTATGTATAATATTTTTACATGTCATCATGAGTATTCACAGATAAACATGCAAAGCTAAAGTGTACTTTCCACTGAAAATATGTCAGTGTTTTTTCAGATCACCAAGACTCCTACGTTAATGTATGTGCGGGTTTTCATATAACAAAGCCACATCGGGCTATCTGCTGAGTCCAGAAAAGGGAATCGAACCCCTAATTTTGAGGACGTAAATCCGTAGACTTACCGCTGTACCAGCGGGAGATTCGACGCTAGTGACTTTTGTTGTTACAGTAGAATAAACTTCACAGTGAACTGGCAGGAATATACAGTCATGTGAAAAAGTTAGGACACTCTATGAAAGCATGTGTATTTGTGTAACATTTTTGGATATATAGGTATTTAATCTCAATTTCAACAATACTGAGAGATTATAGGAATATAACTAAACAATTAAAACTGAAGAAAAGACTTTTCAAGATCTTCTGTCAATGTAATTCTACAAAAATGCAGGAGGTGAACTTAAAGTACAGAATTTTCTCTGGGAGGTCCTTTCCCCCCATACAGGAATTCAGCTCTAGGGGGTATTCTTCTGTTTTAACCCTGAATTCTAAACACTGACATTATGCACCATATTATGGATAATTTCACCTTATGTGCAAAGCACTTCACTAATTCATTAGTTCCATAGTTTTTACTTCTCTAATTGATATATTATACATTCCGAAATGTTTTTATCATACCTAATGGTTCGTTTTTTATAAATATTGAACTGGACAAGATGGTTAGAGTGCTCGACTTATAATCTGAGGGGTTGCAGGTTAGAATCCTCGTCATACTAAACATACTCGTCCTTTTAGCTGTGGGAGTTTTATAATGTAACATTTGATCCCATATTCATTGGTGGAAAGGTAACCCAAGATTTGGCAGTGAATGGTGATAACTAGCTGCCTTCATTCCAGTCTTACACTACTACTTTAGGAACGGCTAATACAGTTAGCCCTCGTGAAGCTTTCCACGACATTTTTTTTTTGTTTTCAAATTTCGCACAAAGCTACACGATGGTTATCTGCGCTAGCTGTCCCTAATTTAGTAGTGTAGGACTAGAGTGAAAGCAGCTACCCATCACCACCCACCGCCAACTCTTGAGCTACTCCTTTGCCAATGAATAGTAGGATTGACCGTCACATTATAACGCCTTAACGGCTGAAAGGACTTTACACGAAATTTAAGAACAAACAAATATTGAATAAAACAGCTACATTATTATTTCATAGCCAACTGTATTTTTTAAGCATCGATTTAGTAAATTTTTAACCTACTGTACTTTGTTTCTATAATTAATTTGCATAACACACTTTTGACTTTTTCTTAGAATATATGTGTAAAATTCATATGGTCTCTAGTTTTCATTTCTTTTATTCGTAAAATTGTATAAGATACTTCTATATCTTTTCGCGCTGACAAGGACAATTATTGAAATCTTTAAATAGTATAAAGTAATTTAAATATCATATATAACTTTATTAGTTAATATATATATATTTGTTTCAGTAAAGTTTGGTTTTAAAGTGTATGTAAAGACTATATTTAACCAATGCAATGACAGATAATTGTAAAGCTAAATTATTGGTTACTTTAAAATATTTGTCTCGTTCAAATAACGGACAAGTTATGATAGCATACGTAATATAAACTGTGTATATGATATATGCAATACAGTACATTAAAATAATAGTTTTACTTGTGAAGTATTCTAACTGTCATGACCCTACAATGAACTCACTACTTGAAACACTATCGGTGGTAACAAACCAGCTTTTAAAACACTAATCCTAGTAACAGTATCCGCATCTATAGCTTCACTAACAACAAGCCCTTTTGCTATAATGTTGCTCGTCCTCTAGGAAAGTCGTGTTGACGATCAACAGACCTATAATGTCCTCATTATTTGGCGCTGTCATTTATTGTTATTATCTCTAACTCCTACCGCTGCTATTGTCTGAGGCAGTCAATTGGTGCACAGTGTCTGAAATTCCGAGATACTAATCTAACCCTCGATTCTAAACATTCACAATATGTACCACATTACATCTGTTAGACACAGAATGTACCACATTAAAGTTGATCTGGTAGACATTTCTAAATTTTATGCGCCACCTTTCAATCCATTTGGCACAGAATTTCAAATAATAATATTGTTTTCTACTTTACGGCTGATTTGACAAACGTTTCTGCACTCTGCCATCATATACCACATTTTAACCGAGCTTCTAAGCAAAATATTGGCCTCTGCTCATATGTACTGCATTACTGCTGATTTAACAAAAATAATAGTGTTGGCTTTGTACACCACAACAAAGCTGCACTGGCACGTAATTCCACACACAATTACATTTTGGAACAACATTATCAATAATCTGATACAGACTTTACACTCTGCCATTATGAACTGCATAGCAGCTGATTTCACACAGTCCTCTACACTGTAGCATAATGTACCACATTACCAATGTTTTGACACAGAATTTTACATTATGCCTTTATGTGCTGTTTTACAGTTTATTTCACACAGAATTCTATACACTGGCATTATATGCTACATTACATCTGTTTTGATACACAACTCTACATAGTACCTTTATGAGTCATATTATGGTTGATATGGCAGAGAATTCTATATATATTCATAATAGATACCACTTTTCAGTTGATATGGCTCAAAATTCCACATTGTGAAGGGAAAGGATCAAGACACTAGTTGCTAAGTAGAAGCCCAGATCTCAACTCTATGGAAAACACCAGCCGGAAGGTGTTTAATTAAAACTATAAGAAAAGAACCAATAAGCACCTTGGAACTTCAGGAAGCCCTGAACCACGTGCAGCATCATAAACGTACCCTGCCTAAACTCTGTCCTGTGTCATGATTATGTCAAGCAGTCATCAATGTCAGAGAAAACACAAATAAATATTAAAACAAGAAATACACTTTGTGACAACGCTTTATCAATTACTATATTTATGTTATCTTTAAACCTAGGTTTTCTTACTTAGAGAAAAATTTCGTATTTGCCGAGTGTTTGGTGATCATTTGTGTTTTGATACGTTTGTCACAGTTGGTTTGTTCATAAGTTTGCATAGCTGTGTTTGGATGATACGAGCCAGTTTACACCACACAATGCCCGTAACAGTTTTACGTTAGTTCTGGCAGGTCCACAATGCATAGTCTCGTATTGAATTACAGGAACTAAGAAAAGTGTAAAAGAATTGGGTAGTGTAATAATATTTCCCACGGCTGTATTTATACAAAATAATTGATTTAGATTATTTAATCAATGATTTTGTTGTTGAAACATCCTGCTCTCACTATCTAAAATAGATAATTGACACTTAGAAGACAAGCCACTCAATTAAATCGGTTTAACCTGACTGATTATAAAAATAAGTTGTTATTGTGTGTTTTTTGAATTTCGCGCAAAACTACACGAAGTTATCTGCATTAGCTGTCCCTAATTTAGCAGTGTAATCCTAGAGAGAAGGCAGCTAGTCATCCCCACCCACCGCCAATTTTTGGGCTACACTTTTACCAACCAATAGTGGAATTGACCGTCACATTATAACGCCCCCACGGCTAAAAGGGCGAGCATATTTGGTGAGACGGGGATTCGAACCCATGATCCTAAGATTGCTAATTGAGTGCCTTAACCACCTGGCGATGCCGGGCGTCAGTTGTTATTCTACATATTATAACATCTATTTGGAATATCTCATAGGCGTACGCATAAGCAACTACAAGCTGCAATGTGTTTTGTATCTTGTACATATATATCTGCTTTCACTTTATTTTAGTACTTGAAAACTAAAAAAAATAATGATATTCATGCTAAAAAAATCTCGTTGATCCCGTGGCGGAATTGTTACTGAACTAGAAAATAGGTCAGCGTTTTTGGCGCGAAGGTTCAAGGCTATCTGCACACTATAAAATAGCAACTAACAACTGCAGTCCATGAGTACGGTTTACTTTAGAAAGCGATAGGACAGGACCAATGAGCTGATTTCAGACATCGTCAGATCCACTCCCTGCTACTTCGGTTTCAAGCCGCATGACATCCAGGGACTTCGAGATCAAGTGTTTTTTAGGATCGAACATGACAGCGGTCAGGTATGTTGTTAAATATTTTATCAGATAACATTTAGGGCGATTTAAATCACAAAAAGCATAAATTATTTGATTTATGTAAAAACGAAAATATCCGTGTAGTAATTATTAGTGAAACATTGCTTAATGATAATAATAACTTTAGCCTGCCAGGCTACAATTGTATTCTAAACTTAAAGGTTTCAGTTGTGGAAGTATCGCCGTGCTACACATTAAACAACTCAGTGTATCATTCCCAGATACTAATCTTAACTCAACCAACGAACATATCTTAGCAATAATATAACAACCAAATAGAATGAAAACGGCAATTCTTGCAATTTATACCTCCCCTTCAACCATACCAGATGTAAATTTATTTCTTCAAGTAATAAACCGGTACCCACGTACAATTATAATAGGTGACTTTAATTCCAAGCACCACAATTTCAACTGTAGAATTAACAACAGGAACGGTTATATTCTCAATAACTTTATCTTCCAGCATAATCTCATTCTAGGCAACAACAATACCCAACCTATGCACGCTATGATAGGAGTTAGGACATCCTAGACCTGGCTTTATACACAACAAGCATATACCCCTCAATACAGAATTTCAGAGTGCATAATAACCTAGGTAGTGATCACAACCCCATATCCATATCCATCCATCCAACCCATGATCAACCCGCCCAGAATTTTCGATTTCTCCGCCACTGACTGGGACTCCTTTCGGAAAACTATCGACGACAATTTACCAGAAATAGCAACGAGGGTAACAACCCCAAGTCCATAAATGATTACTTATCCAGCATAGTCAATACGGTAACAAATGCAATACACACAACAGTTCCTAAACGTAACCTCAACAATCATCCAAACTCATGGAAACTCACCAAAGCAATCCACTCACTAATTATTAAAAGAAGCAAACTCAGACTCCAATTCACTATTTCTCGCGACCCCATCACTAAAACCAGAATTAAACGGATTAACAACCTCATGCGGCGCCACATCAACGAACAAAAAGAACACAACTAGTCTGAGCTATGTGCATCACTAGACAATTCACACAAAGGCCCGCAACATTCCAGAGAAAATTCAAAAACATGTGCTATAATAACTCAAACAACAGTATTTCCAGTCTAAAACTAAACAACCGTACAGCAATATCCGACCACCCTGCACAACTACGGGCCACCCTGTAGTAGCCTTATATAACCTTTCACTATACTCAGGGTATTACCCGTCTCAATGTAAAACTGCAATAATAAATATCATACCCCAAACAACCCCAGCATCCAATAATTCAAAAGATTATAGACCTATTAGCCTAATTAACAGCATAGGGAAACTACTGGAAAAAATACTAACCGCACGTATCATATGGTACTTGGAAAGCAACACGTTTCCGAAATACAAAACGCCTCCCGTAGAAATAGGCAGACTGCTGATCACTTAGTCAGGTTAACAGAATCCATCATACAGGGCTTTAATAAAAACCACACCACTGTGGGCTTATTTCTGGACGTAAGAGAAGCCTCCTACTCAGTATTACATCAAGGTCTCAAATACAAACTTCTTCAGTTCAACCTCCCGTCAACCATAACAAGATGGATATCAAGTTTTTAGACAACAGAAGAGCTAAAGTAAAAATGAACAATGCAACATCTCATACCGTTCACTTCTCGGCAGGCATTCTCCAAGGATACTAAACTAAACTAAACTAACGTGGCAGGGGTTCAGTTTAGAGAGAGAGAAATCCGAAGAGTTCTCTCTCCAACTGGGGTGTTCAGGAACTTTGTAGTTCCTCTTCGTCCCTTTCGTGGATTGTTATTAGGATTAAGTGGTTTTTTATTATTATTATTTTAATAAATTAATTATCGTTATTATTCTTGACTTTTTTGGGTGGGGAATGTCTCACTAAATGGTCTTTTGGGTGGAGGCAAAGGTAGCAGTGGAAAGAAGGAAAGGTCGGGACCTGTCTCGAAAAGAAAAGTTGGGTAGATGTGAACATGAATGTAATTCATTCAAGTTCAGATCAAATCAAACAACCCGATTCTGGGTCTGGCAAAAGGTTGCCTGGGCTGGGATCTAGAAATCCAATGCCTGAAGATTTTGATGTGGGGAAACGGGAGTACCCCGAGAAAACCCACTCACGACAGGCGCCGAAAGTTTGCCTGTCATGTGCCCTGTACCTGAAAAAAAAAAGAATTCATGTTAATAACATAGTTTTATGTATTTAAACTCTTTGTTGAGTGGATTGTGATTCTTGAAATATGTTGTATGGTGATATGTATTTTGTTGGTGCACTTGATAATTTGTGTAGTGATACCGTTAGTTTGTTTCTGTTTTCTGCTTTTCGATAATATTTCATAGAAAGTTCTGTTATTCTATCTCTTATAGTTGGTAAATTACTAATTTGGTGTAGATAATTTGTTGGTGTAAAAGATGGTAAACTGAATGCGGATTTTAATATTTTGTTTTGTTGCACTTGGATTTTTTGGAGTGTGTTGTTTGACATGTTGTATGTTACTTGACATCCGTACTCTATTAGTGGACGGATGTAAGCCTTGTATATTTGTATAATGGTGTTCGGTGCGCATTTTGATTGTTTACCAGTTATAGTCTTTGATATGAAATCCTTTTTTCTTATTGATGAGTGTATATTGTTTATGTGTTTTTTCCATGTTAGTTTTGTGTCGAAAGTGACGCCAAGGAATGTGATGTTTTTGCTCATGTTGATGGTTGTGTTTCCAAGTGATAGATTTATTTTTTCTAGATTTTTCTTTGCTTCTTTAGTTTTCTATAGAAGGTGATTGCTTGTGTTTTTGTCGGATTTAACACGACCCTCCACTTGTTGCTCCATGTTGAGACGTTGTTTAGTGATTCTTGTACGCGAGACATGGCCATTACTGGGGTTTCTGGAGGTGCTCCAGATTGCGATGTCATCTGCGTATTGTGAATTGTGTGTGTATGTTAGGTTTGGAAAAGGTATGTCACTGACGAAAATTATGTAAAGAAGTGGAGAGAGGACTGATCCTTGGGGCACTCCTGCCGTTATATTAAATAATTTGGATATGGTTTTATTGACTTTTACTTGTGCTGTTCTATTGGTTAAAAAATTTGAAATCCATTTGACTATCGTAGGATTTATTTGTAGGTGGTTTAGTTTGTATATGATGGCATGATCTGTACTCAGCCCCCTTTTATATGTCATGTATGTCAATGACATTCCATTCCCGAAATTAACGCATACCTATGCATCTCAATATGCAGACGACATAGCAGTATGTAACCCGTCACGTAAACCCCTGCTAGCGACCTTAAAAGTTCAATCAATACTTAACAGTATAACCGCCTGGTGCAACACCGATGCAACCGAAACACAGGCCATAATCTTCAAACGCTGAACACTGACACTGGCTAGTACCATTATGATGATAATCCACCTTTGTCGTATTTTTACGTTTTTTAAGGGTTAATAGCCATTTTAATTCAGTTTACGTTTTACCTGTTTTTTGAAGTTTCTTTAGTGTTACCTTGATTAATTTTTTACATTTTACAAGGATTTTACTTACATGTACGTTTGTTGTTTTTCTTACCGGTTGTTTGACGTAGATAACCCAGTTGCTTTGTGCCAATAAACGCCAACCAACCAATTGAAAACAATACTTAACTAAACTTTGGAGCTCAATATGTCACAATACAGTCATATCTTAGCAACTCATGTTTTGTAAATTAATAAAGATAGCAAAACTAACCATAAATCTCACTATCAAACCTGTCTTCGACTTGTAAAGAAACAACCGAGAAATCCAGGATGTTAGTTAAGCAACTACAGGTTTCAAAACTAGTGACACATATGAACATTACACTAGTCACAACAATGTTAACAAATAACTGCAGATTTTAACCAAATCTCATCATAATACTTGTTACAATCATGTATACAAAAATCCAAAGCAGTACCATTTTCAATAAGATACGACAGATGTAAACGCTAGAAACATATCTCATAATAATTCTGTAAACAAGAAATATGGTGTTGCAGAATGCAAATAATACTACTTTAAATGTCACAACTAGCAATAAGCCTCGTTAATAAAGCAACCACAATCCTGTAGATAAACAATAAAGCACACGTAGTGCAGCAGAATTTAAGGAAAGCTGCTACGACAATTAGAAACAGAAATAAATCTCATTTTTCGATCTGGAATTAATGTGAAGAAGAATAAAACAGCATAATGTACATGGGGCTGCAGAATGCTAGGTAAACTACTATAAATATTATTATTATCCTGTGAACAAAATTTACAGTGTGCATAAAGCTGTAGAGGTTTGTTTTAGCTGCTTTTGATATTGGAACTTTCGGTTAGAACTCTTCACTAAGTCTTGCACTATCTTGTACACAAACGATACAATGTTTCACTAAGTTAGCTACGCCAAATGTTAGAATTAGTGAAAAAACTTATGATAAAACTTGTCATCCTTTTGTAAACAAACATGCTTCAAAATTATTATTAAGCTACTACAGGTCTTAGAACTAGCTATTGTTGAAAAAACGACAGTAAACCTATATTGTTCTTATCGTTTGTTTGGTTTTTGGAATTTCGCACAAAGCTACACGAGGGCTATCTGTGCTAGCCGTCCCTAATTTAGTAGTGTAAGACTAGAGGGAAGGCAGCTAGTCATCACCACCCACCGCCAACTCTTGGGCTACTCTTTTACCAATGAATAGTGGGATTGATCGTCACATTATACGCCCCCACGGCTGGGAGGGCGAGCATGTTTGGCGCGACTCGGACGCGAACCCGCGACCCTCGGATTACGAGTCGCACGCCTTACGCGCTTGGCCATGCCGGGCCTTGTTCTTATGGACAAGCAAATAAAGACTAAACGTAACGTACACTATCAAAGACGTAAAAATTAACAATATATCTCGCAAGTAAACTTATCGCCATTCTAGTATTTATATTACTATAGAAAGTTAAGTAAACAAATATAGATTATAGAATTAGCAACACATCTCATTTTAGACTTGTAATTAACTGTTTAAAAGCCATAGTGCTGTTAAATGTTTAGTAAGTTATTGATAAATTTCACGGTTAAATCTGTCATCAGCCTATACAACGTACGTAAAGTACTGTACAATTTTCGTGAAGGTACTACAGGTGTTAGAACTATCAATAAATTTTACCAGTAGTATGTAACCATTTTATAAACAAGCAAATAGTGCTACAGAATGTTAAGTACGCTACCACACATATTACAACAGGCGATAAATCTCACCATCCCGTAAACAAATAACCCAATGCACAAAGTACTACTGAGTATTAAGTAAACAACTAAAGAAATTACAAATATGGATAAATCTAATGTTTAAATCTGTCACCAACATGTATAAACAAAATCTCCACAGAATACGAAGCTAGCGATAAATCTAATCACCA